>NC_060120.1:858809497-859111394 GCF_021461395.2 Schistocerca americana
ATGCAGCCCAAATAATTTACAGCGGATATACTGACAGGATTTTAATGAACTAATATGAAAATATACGCTACAGTTTTCAATACGGCAGTAATGATTCCATTTTCATAAACATTACGATCAAGAAACAAAAAAATTAAACTGGTGTCCTATTGATACGAGTGGTACTCAGTGCAGAGACCGTGGGCAAATTTCTATGTGTTGTTAATGTAAAACCGAACAAACGATCATTGGACGTAATTGACTGAGAGAAAAAAAATAATCATTCTATTCTGGTAAATGTTACGTTCAAGAAACAAGCAAACAGTTTACGTTTGGGTCATACCGATGTCTGTGGTAATCGCAACAAAAACCATGAATAAATGTTAATGGGTTTTACGTATAAAAATGAATGAAACATTGGATGCAATTGACTCAGAGGGAAAAAGTCATATATTATAAAAATTATAGTTTTGCAAACAAAAGAGTTACCTATTTCTAAGGTTGTGTCAGGAGGATTAAAGTTAATGGACTTGTAGAAGGATGAATAAAAAAGTATTGCTAAGAATAGGAGAGGAAAGAAACTGCTCGATATGATAAGAATGAGGAAAACATCTTGGCTGGGGTACATATTGCGAATTAATTACTTGCAATTAAAAGACTTCGAAGCAAAGATTACAGGGAAGCGAGGGACAAAAAGACTCCGAATGCTGGATGACATCAATAATTTACGCATGTCCCAGGGGAGAGTGGTGGGAATCCTATTGTTCGTGAAGCGTATTATTAACCTGTCCGACATTTATGGTAACCTCAAATATTCTGCAGATAACGCAGTTATCTACAATGAAGTACTGTCTGAAAAAGCTGCACAAATATCTAATAAGATTTTGGTAAGATTTGAAGGTGATATAGAGGATGATAACTTATTTTAAATGTTAGAAATGTAAAATTGTATACTTCACAGAAATAAAATAAGTAGTATCCTGGACTCATTCAACTTACAAGGGATATGAAATGGAATTATCAGATACTATTAGATTGATGCACAAATTGGTAGCGTTTTTCCGTAAGTTTAACAAACACATGAGATACACATAACAGAGACTTCAGTCCTCAATAATATATTCTCATTCGCTATTTACAACAGTCTGTCAACGCTGAGGTAACTTTTCGATTCCGCGACTGTAGAAAGCACGTGGTTTTGAGGCGGAGAACTCGTCGAACCATGTTCGGAGTGCGTTTTCATCTGTAAAGAAAGCTCCTTGAAGTTTGTTTGGTAGAGAGCGGAAAAGATGGAAATCTGAAGACGCAAAACCAGGTCAGTAAGGAGGGTATGGAATGACTTCCCAACCAAACTCCCGTATATTTGTCAGTCTAGCAGAATGCAGCTGGGCAATACCGTGGAGGATCACTTCACGCAGTCTTCCTGGGCGTTGTTGTTGGATTGCGTCTGCAAGACGTCTTAGTTGTCGACAATAAATGTTAGCCAGTGATTGTTACATTTCGGGGAAGCAATTCGTAGTACACCACGCTGTCGATGTTCCACGCTCAACCATTCCTTTCTTTTCCTTATATTAGCATATAGACGCCATTTCTCGTCACCAGTAACCACAGAGGATAGGCATGGTCGGTGCTGTCCACGAGTTAATTGATGACGAGCAAGAAGAGATGCACATATGGCCCACCCGCTGATTTTTGTGATTTTTGGCTTGGAGCATGCTATAACCATACATCTGATTTTCTAACCTTCTCCGTTGCATGCAAAATCGCACGATGGTAGGATGATTACAGTTCATCATATTTTATAGTTCTCTAGTACTCTGACGTGGATCATTGGGGCTAAATGCGTTCAAACGATCTTCATCGAATCCCAAAGGGCTTCTTGAACGTGGAGAGCCACTAATGTCAAAACTATCATTCTTAAAAGGGGAGAACTATTTTCTTGCCGTGCTCTGTCCAATGGTATGATCCCTACACAAGGCGCAAATGGTTCAAATGGCTCTGAGTACTATGGGACTTAACATCTAGAACTACTTTATCCTAACTGACCTAAGGACATCACACACATCCATGCCCGAGGCAGGATTCGAACCTGCGACGTAGCGGTCGAGCGGTTCCAGACTGAAGCGCCTAGAACCGCTCGGCTACATCGGCCGGAAAGGCGCAAATGTTCTGGCTTCCTCCGCTGCTGGTTAATCCCTCTATTGAACTCAAACAGAAGAATATAGCGGAAATGTTCAGATTTCTCCACTTGACATTACGTTTTCTAGCGTTCACAGCTCCATTGCCGGCCAGAGTAGCCGTGCGGTTCTAGGCGCTACAGTCTGGAACCGAGCGACCGCTAGGGTTGCAGGTTCGAATCCTGCCTCGGGCATGGATGTGTGTGATGTCCTTAGGTTGGTTAGGTTTAATTAGTTCTAAGTTCTAGGCGACTGATGACCTCAGAAGTTAAGTCGCATAGTACTCAAAGAGCCATTTGAACCATATTTGAACAGCTCCATTCATTATCTCCAAATGACAAAATGACAAAATGCAAACTGAAATAGCAACAGTGCACTGTAAATGAAAAATGACAATCGATAAATAAACCCACAGAAACCGAAATACCAACATGCGAAACAAAAACACCACGAACTTATGCACCAACCTAATAAACCGGACCAACAGGGAACATGAAATGTCTTGTGGCGAGGGCCTCCCGGCGGGTAGATCTGATCGCCTGGTGCAAGTCTTTTGAGGTGACACTTCGGTGACATGCACGTCGATGAGTGTGAAATGATGATGATGAAGATGACACAAACACTCAGTTCCCGAACGGAGACATTCTCCAACACAGTCGGGAATCGAACCCGTGTCCCCCGGCATGACAAGCCGGCGCCCTGTCCACTCAGCAACGGTGGCGGACAACAGTGAATATTGAATGTGTACAGAGAAGGGCGGCTCGAGTAACCACTGGTTTGCAAGACTCACGGGAGATAGTCGCGAAAAAATGAAAGTCCACTAACGAAGTTTCAAACCGCGGTATTGTCGAGTGAAGAATCAAAAAATATTTTTCATCCCCTTCGTATCGCTCTCGTAAGGAACCTGCAGACAAGATTAAAGGCTACTTACAACGCGCACAGAGAGGGTTTAAGGAAAATATACACTACTGGCCATTAAAATTGCTACACCACGAAGACGACGTGCTACAGACGCGAAATTTAACCGACAGGAAGAAGATGCTGTGATATGCAAATGACTAGCTTTTCAGGGCGTTCACACAAGGTGGGCGCCGGTGACGGCACCTGCAACGTGCTGACATGAGCAAAGTTTACAACCGATTTCTCATACACAAACAGCAGTTGACCCACGTTGCCTGGTGAAACTTTATTGTGATGCCTCGTGTAAGGAGGAGAAATGCGTACCATCACGTTTCCGACTTTGATAAAGGTCGGATTGTAGCCTATCGCGATTGCGGTTTACAGTATCGTGACATTGCTGCTCGAGTTCGTCGAGATCCAGAGACTGTTAGCAGAATATGGAATCGGTGGGTTCAGGAGGATAATACGGAACGCCGTGCTGGATCCCAACGGCCTCGTATCACGAGCAGTCCAGATGACAGGCATCTTATCCACATGGCTGTAACGGATCGTGCAGACACGTCTCGATCCCTGAGTCAACAAATGGGGACGTTTGCAAGACAACAACCATCTGCACGAACAGTTCGACGACGTTTGGAGCAGCATGGACTATCAGCTCGGAGACCATGGCTACGGTTACCCTTGACGCTGCATCACGGACAGAAGCGCCTGCGATGGTGTACTCAACGACGATCCTGGGTTCACGAATGGAAAAACGTCATTTTTTAGGACGAATACAGGTTCTGTTTACAGCATCATGATGGTCGCATCCGTGTTTGGCAACATCGCGGTGAAAGCACATTGGAAGCGTGTATTCGTCTTCGCCATACTGACGTATCACCAGGCGTAATGGTATGGGATGTCATTGGTTACACGTCTCGGTCACCTCTTGTTCGCATTGACGGCACTTTGAACAGTGGACGTTACATTTCAGATTTGTTACGACCCGTGGCTCTACCCTTCATTCGATCCCTGCGAAACCCTACATTTCAGCAGGATAATACACGACCGAATGTTGCAGGTCCTGCAAGGGCCTTTCTGGATACAGAAAATGTTCGACTGCTGCCCTGGCCAGCACATTCTCCAGATCTCTCATCAACTGAAAACGGCTGGTCAATGGTGGCCGAGCAACTGGCTCGTCACAATACGCCAGTCACTACTGTTGATGAACTGTGGTATCGTGTTGAAGCTGCATTGGTAGCTGTACCTGTACACGCCATCCAAGCTCTGTTTGAGTCAATGCCCAGGCGTATCAAGACCTTGTTTATGGCCAGAGGTGGTTGTTCTGGGTACCAATTTCTCAGGATCTATGCACCCAAATTGCGTGAAGATGTAATCACATGTCAGTTCTAGTATAATACATTTGTCCAATCAATACTCTTTTATCATCTGCATTTCTTCGTGGTGTAGAAATTCTAATGGCCAGTAGTGTACTTCCCGCACTCCATACAGTACGTGAATGGAACGGATAGAAGCACTACCCCATTCTATGTACTTCTCAGTGTTTGTCAAAGTATGAATGTAGATGTAGTTATTCCGCAGTGAATCACTGTCGCACTGAGTAATGGGTGAGGCGAGACGTTTTACGAGCTCACAGTAAAACATACCAGTCACCGCCGAGAAAACAGCTCTGCCAAACAATAGAGATTTGCTATCGTATACAACGTGAACGTGATAAACCGCGCACTGTTATGGAAAGCTACTCGGAGATCCAGTTTCTTGTCGACAGAGAAGCGGAACAGTTCATTATTATTCCACTCGCCAGCTTCCCGCTGGGTTTTGCGCTTCGCGGAGTGCGAAGCCGTGCGAGAAATAGACGACTGGAATTCAAGACAAATACACGATCTGGTAAAACGGAGGAACACAATAAAGGCTGCCGATTGTGAACAAGTTACCCCAGAACAGTGTTGCCAACTCAGTTTCGACCATGTCCCTATACGACATATGAAAAATCCCTACACTCACCTTGAAAGTCCCTACGGACGCAAAAAATCGTAGACTGACAGTAAAAAAAAGGAAGCTGATCACGTATTGGGTTGAAACATTTCCCCCTTATTAACGGGTTTGTACACTGAACAGTCACTATTTTCAAAACAAATTTAGAATGTTATTTGGGAAGCTTGCTGCTTTTAGTGTTTCGGGCAATTTTAGAATCGACGAAAATGTTTTTTACGAGCTCACCTATATGGTCTATTGTTGACACGGATAGTGAGTGCTCAGCAAATTCTGTCACCACCCTTACTTTAGCAAATTTGGTGTCCTCTTCGAGCTTCATATTTGCGGTGCTTGTAATAGGTTCATGCACCAACGATGAACGCACTGGCTGTTTATTGAAATGTGACACCTGACTTTTGTGCGGATCGTTATTTGTCTGTTTCAGTAGTTCGCTTCTTCCAGCACACAAACCAATATCACACGCCTTCCAACGAGTAAGATAACTGTTCTTCGGATCCGCAGTTAACCATCCTTTAAACTGCTCTTCCTCTTGCCACACTTCGCTAAATTTCTGATTTCGGCTTTGACTGTCACTGTCTTCTAACTCTTTCCTTTTTCGGTGCTGAAGCCATAATAAAAAAAAAAATACTAATATTACAGTTACACTCTCCAAAAAAGAAAATTTAGAATCTTATGTTAAGGCTAAAGAAAACGATATGATCTTCGCGAGCTGTTTATCCTATTTTTTCAACATGTGAACACACAACAAAAACAGAAACACGATCGCCGCTGCGGAAGTTAAGAATGTATCTATGGAAGTAACAGTGGTGCAGGGATTACAGTAGACGCGCTGGAAGTTGCCTGGTGGGCCCCTGCATTCGGTCGTCGCCTGTCGATCCCATTCGGATGTTACTGGCGCAGGAACCATAGTCCGCAGGTTAGAAAGCTGTCAAACCAACAGACCCAACCTTCAGACAGTATTTAGAAGATTATTACCGTCCGTCAGTGTTCATACTTTTTCTCGATCATTCGTTACATGAAATGTGTTTAGATTCCCTGCAACTTACCTACAATGAATCAGACATCTACAGAAATTGCTATCACAGAACTTCAGTGATAAAGATACAGCACGTTTTGCAAAGTGCTGAAGCATACTAAGACGATGTTCCTTGTTTTGTAACTTTGAAATTAGAGCTACAAATTTAGCAACAAAAGGACGAAAATAAGCCAGAATCTCCAGTAACGCCTATAAAAGAGCAACGGCGTTGCCAAATATTATGTGGAGTGTTGAGTAAGCTATTGTGTGCATCCCATGTAATAACGGCACTGCAGAGATATCTTTCCCAACCTTACGCCTTCTGAAGATGTCTCTTCACAGCAGGACTGGCACTGATGCATATCCATCAAGATATTACATCAACGATGAACGCTGAGGAAGTGTTGAATATTTTCTATAGGAAACAAGAGGAAATCACATTTAATAATGACTATAATATAATTAATTTCTAATATACACTGATAGACAGAACATTATGGCCACCTACCTAATAGCTGGCGTGTCCACCTTTGGCAAGGCTAACAGCAACGACACGTCGTGGCATGGAAGCAATGAGGCCTTGGTAGGTAGATGGATGGACTTGGCATCACATGTGCACACACAAGTCACCTAATTCCCGTAAATACCACGGAGGGGGGGGGGGGGGGCGATGAGCTCCGAGGCCACTTTCAATCACATTCCAGATTTGGTCAATCGGGCGCAGATCTGCCAAGTTAGGGGTCCAGCACATCAATTGGAACTCGCCACTGTGTTCCTCTAACCACTCCATCACACTCCTGGCCTTGAAACATGGCGCATTATCTTGCTGAAAAATGCCGCTACTGTCGGGAAACATGATCGTTATGAAGGGGTGTTAGTGGTCTGCAACCAGTGTACCATACTCATTGGTCGTCATGGTGCTTTTCCTGAGCTCCACTGGACTCATGGATGCCCACGTTATGCCCCAGAGCATAACGGAGTCGCTGCCAGCTTGTGTCCGCCCCGCAGTAAAGCTTATGTTCCACTGGGAAACGACGGATTCACGCCCTCTAATAGGCATGATGAAGAAGTTATCGAAATTCATCAGACCATTCAACATTGTGCCAATGCGCCAACGTCCAGTGCCGATAGTCACATGCCCATTTTTCGTAGTTGCCGATGTTGTGGTGTTGCTATAGGCACATGGCTTGTAGGCTGCGGAGGCCCTACATTAGGAGTAGTGTTCGGTGCATTATGTGTGCAGACACTTTGTGTTTGTACTCTGCCCACTATTAGAGTCTAATGTTAGTTCCGCCACGGGTGGCCTATTTTCCCAGTCTGCCAAGCCTATGACGTCCGACATCTGAAATGAGAGGTGGTCGCTATGTCTGGACATAGTTTCACCTTGGTTTCGCCACCTTCCCCCCCCCACTTACCCACCCACTCACACACCCACCAACCCACGCACCTACCCCCCCCCCCCCACACACACACAGCATGTACATAAAGTATGGGAACACTTTCAATTATTTGTTGCACAAGAACAAAACTTTGTACAGATGTCACACATACTGCATTTTGAAGAGAAACTCTAAGCATTTGATATGCAAACCATGTGTGACCAAGCAGACGTCAGTACGGTAATCGAATTCTTGCCATACCTGTCCCAGCATGGCATCGTCGATTGTGGCAGTCACTTCCCGTATTCTCTCCCGGAGCTCTGGTACTTCACGTGGTAGAGGCTGTACACACACCAGATCTTTAATGTATCCCCACAAAATAAAGTCACACGGAGTGAGGCCTGGTGATCGGGGAGGCCATTTCATGGAACAGCTGTCCTCTTCTGTAGCACGGTTGATCCATCAACGCGGCAGTTCAGTGTTCAGGTACCCACGAACTTCACCATGAAAATGGGGTGGAGCCCCATCCTGCTGAAAGATGAACGAAGAGCCCAACTGCATTTGAGGCATCGGCTATTGCTCCAACATGTCCAAGTCTCTCGTTACACATTCCGCATTCACTTCACTCACATTGGGACGTCCGCTTCTCTTTGCCAGGCACAAGAAACCTGTCGTAACGAATTTGTTGTGCCAGTAGTAAATGGCTTTCCTTGTTGGTGATTTCTTACCGTACTTGGTTGTAAACATTCGTTGAACAGCTATAGCACACTTGTGTTTGTCGAGCTACAACAGCCGTGCGGTTAAAGGCGCTGCAGTCTGGAACCGCAAGACCGCTACGGTCGCAGGTTCGAATCCTGCCTCGGGCATGGATGTTTGTGATGTCCTTAGGTTAGTTAGGTTTAACTAGTTCTAAGTTCTAGGGGACTAATGACCTCAGCAGTTGAGTCCCATAGTGCTCAGAGCTATTTTTTTTTTTTTTTGAGCTACAACACAGAAAGCTTGCTCTGCATCTGAATTCTCCATGTTTGCGACTAGCGCTGACTATCGGCAAATTAATAAACTACGCTGTGGCGGTATACATGAAAAAATACTTTCTGGGTTTCTCTTCAAAATGACATACGTATGATATCTGTACAATGTCTGGGTCTTGTGCAGTAAATAATTGAAAGTATTCCCAGACTTGATGTACATCCTGTATACATGGTGCACTTTGCAGGATGAAGAAAAATGCCCGCTCTCGGACTTCACAGTGCGGTTCCTCGTATACTAGCAATAAGAAAATGCTCTCACAACATTTCGTCCTGGGCGCATTTCGGGAGGCAAATGGACGTTAGAGACTGGCAATCTGGCAGCACTGTAATCACGTAGTCAAATAACTACCTCTGTCAGGATGTAGCAGTTGTGCTGTGCAGTTGGTGCAGTAGATAGCCATTTGAGTTAGCATGCAGCAGACCAAGGGTTTGCTTATGGAAGGAGTTCGTTTATTTTTATTTGCTAAAAGTAGTCTGCGTGGTATGGTATCTGCTGTGACGTCTTAATCGTCATACAGTGCTTACAATGGGTCTTCTACAAAACATTTGCAGCTATGTGCTACAAACACAGAAATGAAAATACAACCGTTTTCAATGGTCAGTTTTTAAAGAAATCTTTTGCACATTATGGGCACGAATTGTATCGCACCGTTGCATCTACTATATTCCAAACTTGTTTTGTTTGTACCCTCCTCCACTGGTCCTATCGATTAATACCAACTATTATTCTTGCCATGTTCGGGTTTATTACATGTCGTTAGGGCATCACGTCACCAGTGGGGCTAGTAATATGCTTTGCAAACAATTTCGATGTTACCATTGGGGGAGGATACACAGAAGACAGGTAGAAGTAGTGGAGCGAAACAATTTGCATCCACAACGTGCAAAAGACTTCTTTAAAAGCAGACCAATGAAAACGATAATACTTCCATTTCTGTGTTTGTACTACGTAACTGCAAATGTTCTGTAGAAGACACACTGTAATCGCTGTATGACGATTAAGGCGCCAGATAACGTACCTCACAGACTACATTTAGCAAATAAAAGCAAATATGCCTCGATGGAGACTCGAACCCTCAACCTGCAGCATGCTAACCCAAGATGCTTTCTACTGTACAAACTGCACAGCACTCTGAATCTACTGGCAGGGTTAGTTACCCTACATGTGATTGCAGGGTTGCCAGATTGCCAGTCTTTAACGTCCATTGGCTGCCCGAAATATGCGCAGGTCGAAATTTTGTGAGCGGCATTTTTGTATTGCCAGTATGTGAGGAATCGCCCTTCGGAGTCAGTGCACGAATTTTTCTTCACTCTACACTATATACGTTTGTGTGTTACAAAGCTTTGAGAGAGGTTTGTAGTGAATCTTAGCACAGTATCACCGTGGTCTACCAGTTTCCGTGAAGAACAGGTAAGCACTGAGCACAACCCAAGAAGTGGTAGGCCATCAACTGCAATAGTCTACACCCTTCAGGTGACTGTTAATGACATTTTGAGAGAAAATCGTCGAAAAACATGTGAGAAAATTGCATATAAAGCCAGAATGTCTGTCACTTCAGTTTACACAATCATAACTGAAGAGTTAAAAAAGAGAAAAGTTGGTGCCAGATGGGTTCCGCATGATCTGAGTGAAGAGCAGAAAGTACGTCGCAAAAGAATCACAGAAGAATTTCGAACAGAAGGAGAACGGTTTCTGAGAAGGATTTATGTACTTGATGAAACCTGGACACGAGATTTTGAGCCAGAAAGCTCTTACACTCCACGCCCGAAAAAATTCTGCCGCCTACAACTAAAGATGAAACCGACAATCTTGCGACATGAATGTAGTCATAGCTAGAGTGCCCAAATGGGCGTCTGTAACAGCGCTTACTACAAGCTGTTTCTGCAAAATGTTTTACGCCCGAAAATTCGTCAAAGAAGGCTTGACATGCTTGCAGCTCGTGTTCTCACATTGCACAAGAAACGTAAGACCGCATATTATCCTACCACTCAGAGAAATACTGGACAAATATGAATGACAAGTATTTCCCCACCTACCATACATTCCAGATATGAGCCCACCAGGCTTTGACTTGTTTCCCAGATTGAAGGAACACCTCCGTGGAAAATGTTTAATACAATTGATGAAGCTTCCAGTGAGATGACCTGAGTAATCAGATAGCTCAGAAATGAAGGTCCCCTGTTCAGAATACAGAAGTTGCCAAAATGTAAGGAAGCTGTCATAAACAAGAATGGAGATTATATTGAACGTTTGTAAAGGTATTTTGTAAAATACATTTTACAGTAAATGAAAATCAAACTGGTGCTTTTCATTTATTATGATGTTGTTCTACCAAGAACTGACGGAAGGTTCTGTTAAAATAAATTTTATACCTTTGCCAAGTCCTTAATTAAATGACAAAAAATGCTTACCTATTTTCCCACGACGTACTCCTGATTATTTCCCAATACCAATTGCATTCCCAGACGTGGTATACGCGTAATCATGAGCCAAGGTGTAGTCGGCTTTATCTACAATGTAGTGCTCATTGTTATGAAGTTTAACCCACAGTAGGTCTACAATCATACGAAATGTGAAGTCTTTATGATACATCGGTATCTTAAAGTCGGTAGATACTGCGAACATAATGACCTCGCCCACGCAAACTAAAGGATTCCGAAAACACCGATCAGGTGATACCTGACTCGTGCTTTTTTCCTCATGGCATCCTGAAAACCTTGGATCAAAGCCGTCACCTAGATGAAGTATTTCTTGACATCCTAAGAGGATTTTATTCATACTAAACCTTACTGCCGGCCGCTGTGGCCTAGCGGTTCTAGGCGCTTCAGTCCGGAACCACGTGGCTGCTACGGTCGCAAGTTCGAATCCTGCCTGGGGCATGAATGTGTGTGATGTCCTTAGGCTAGTTAGGTTTACGTAGTTCTAAGTCTAGGGGTACTGATGACCTCAGATGTTAAGTCCCATAGTGCTTAGAGCCATTTCAACAATAAACCTTATTTATCGAAAACGCGGTTCTGTGTGGTATTAAGCGAAATTAGTGACGGAACTGAGAATTTCTTCGTAGGGAGAACGCAGCATGTTATCTCGAACGGAGGGTCTTCGACAGATGAATTAACTTCAGGTGTGCTGCAGGGAAGTATATAGGGGCCCTTGTCGTTCATCTCATGTATTAATGACCTTGCAGACAATATTAATAGTAACCTGACTTTTTGCAGATGATGCGAGTATGTACAGTGAAGTACTATCTGGGTAAAGCTGTACAGTTATTCAGTCAGATCTCGATAAGATTCCAAAGTAGTATAAAGATTGGCGACCTCGTTTAAATCTTGAGGGATTTAAAATAGTACTTCACAAAACGAAAAAACTTAATATCCCATGACTACAATATCAATGGGTCACGGTTGGAATTGATCAACTCTTGAGGCGCAGTTCCACCGAGGCGAGATTAGGTAACACGTGGCATTTGGCTATGACGCATGCTACAAGTAGCAATCGAACCGGGCGACAAATTGCAACACGTCGCATTACAACATGCCACAGTGGGCAAATTGTCGACAAGAAACGTGTTGTCACTAGTCACCAGCTTTCCGACAAAAAAAATGGCGCTGAGAACTATGGGACTTAACTGCTGAGGTCATCAGTCCCCTAGAACTTAGCACTACTTAAACCTAACTAACCTAAGGACATCACACACATCCATGCCCGAGGCAGCATTCGAACCTGCGACCGTAGCGGTCGCGCGGTTCCAGACTGTAGCGCCTAGAACCGCTCGGCCACCCTGGTCGGCAGCTTTCCGACAGTCAGCGGATCATTGCAGCTTGTTTCGGGCGGCACTGGAATGGATGACTGACAAAACAGCTTCTTTTATTGCAGATTATCGTAATTCACTTGGGTTGTTGGAAATTAAGTCTACAGATTTAGTGCACTTTTTGTAATAACCTGGCACTGTGAATCTCAATGATCCAGAGAAATACGATGTTTCTTTAGTCAGAGATTAAATACGTAAATATGTTTGTGGTTTTCAGTTTAGTTGCCATTTCCTTGCATTATAAGAATTCGTATTTCTTCTTGCTGTACACACATCAGTAGTGATCTTGGCAAGATACACGTTGTTCACGTGAGGTATGGTACCTCATAAACTCATCCCGTACGTCTTTTGCTTCTAAAGCTGACCTCCAGGGACTGTGTTGCAAACTCTACATGTCAATATCATTCTGCATTTCGGAGCTCCATCATCCACGAACAAAACTCTTATCGCTTGTGTCGGTATATTAATGTTCCTTAAGTAGAGTACAGTGATTTAGAAGGGGATCTTTTCTCAACAACTTCCGAAGTAAACTCATGTTGTAGTAACAATTTCTGCTTTTTACACAAAATTGGTTTTCTAAACTGTTGCGAACAACTGGAAACGAGCGTGCGAGTCTGTAGCCGCAGCTACCGTCTTCTACGAAAACCTCGTTCGTGGTGCCTTGAAAAGGCTTCATAATATGGTCCTGCAGTCGAACTGCATCAACAACCATAAATACATATTGTGACACATTATCGTTCACAAGATATGTTTCATTACTACTGTACGATCATCAGTGAGTTGTATTTATTCCAAGGCTTTGTTCTGCAATCTACTGTTACTTTTTATGGTATTGTTTGTTACATTTCGGCCTAAAGCATGACATCCATGCTGCTGGATTGGTAATTTACGAAATAATAGGGCATGTCTTCCGTTTTAATAGCGTTTTGTTTAACTGGTGCCTTCTTGGCCAGCTCTGCCAGCAAAATTCATATTATATGTGAGTACAGGATTTCTCGGCGAATTTCATATATGAAGTCTTCACGGGTTGTCAGCCGAGTAGCGTCGTCGTCTCGTAGCAACGTTTCGATGGAATGCGTCTCCATCATCTTCAGGCCTGAAGATGATGGAGACGCATTCCATCGAAACGTTGCTACGAGACGACGACGCTACTCGGCTGACAACCCGTGAAGACTTCATATAAAAAATTCATATTCTCGCAAATGCAGTGAAGTGTTTTCTATATTTTATTAGTTGTGATTACTTGATTCACAATGATGTTAGTTAATTGCCCAACTGAGACACAAGGTGATAAATAGCAAAAGAGCAAAAAATTAAACGCTTTATTTTAAACATACTACAAAGTTCGCATAAATAACGTATAAAGAGATAAATTACAAGTGGTGATTACAAAGATGCTAGATTAAGAAACGATATACTGGAGCAACTTGCCAAAAAATATGGTTATAGTGATTTGGAAGCAAACAAGAAAATAAAGATTTTAGGGACAGCATTCTGTTGTAAAAGCTAAAAGCTGCCACAGTCAAAGAAAAGTGGTACATCGCCTAAACAAGAAGGAAAATAGTTTGCATTATGATCTACGAGTATCTTATAAGACATTGCAGAACCAAGGGAAAAGATATCAATCTTGAACGAAGCGGAGGGCTCTGAGGTCAATTCATATCAGTGAACCATATGATGATCTAGTAATACTGGGAGTGTTGTAGCTCTCACTATGCTTGCAGATTTAAAACTGAGTTAAACATTCTACCTGCCTTTTTCTCCTTCTGCGCAATTTAAAACTGACTTAAATATTCGACACTCCCTTTTTTTTCCTTCTGTTACTCAAGGCTACACCAAAGCGCGCAGTTGCTGCTATCGTTTGAAAAGACATGCTGCACTGTTCTGATATTGCTTCAATAGAACTGATTGAGGTGCTGGCTCTATACAAACACACGCAACTTGCGGCTTGCGACTCCAGGCAACACATTTTCTGAGCAACAGCAACTGTGTAGCACAGTTTCATGCCGTACGCGAGAACTTGGAGACAGCACTAGGCGACGTGCAGCATGTGAATCGAGGCAACATATCACCTGTTGCTGCCTCGGTGGCATTCCACCTTTACTATTATCTGATTCCAACAGTTTATAGGGATGTGAAAGGGAACCATCACATAGGTCAGTGAAAGGTGAGGCAGATGGCATACTTTGGCTCATTGGTAGAATGCTACGGACATACTTACGAAACACCCGTCCTAGAATATTGCTCAAGTTTATGGGATTCGCACCCAGACTAACAGGGGATACGGCACGTATACCAATGGCAAGGCCTGCCCCCACTTCAGTTGCCTATCCCCGACCAAGAATTCGGGTCAAATCGAATTCATTTTTTCGGGCATACGCGGTCTGTCGACGATAAGTTGGGCGATGGCACAGCGTCCCGCGGTGAGCACAGGGATTAAAAATTACTTTCCAAATTCGTGATGAACACATCTCTCAAGAAACTGTCGGCTGCAGTGAATCCTTCGGTACTCAGATACCGTCAGTGCCCGCTCCGCTTGTCTTTGATGAACTCTCTTTCAAGAGTTCACCTCTGTACGTGGTCTTTACTATACGGGCTCTCAGACACACACGTCAGGAACTGCAACCCCAAGCCCCACTAAGTCACTGTTTAACTTTGCCGTAGATCTCTCCCTCTTCGCCTTATTGGCATAATCACAATTACGTATATAGTAGTTCATAGTTTACGTAAGTCCCTAAAAATACACTTATATTGTCCAGTTTACACTAGCGGTTTATTCTGAGTGCGCTTCTAAAGATACTAAAGACCTTCCGCATTGAAAGTGCAATATGCACAACATATTTCTTCCCTCCACTGGCGACCATTACCTTTATAAGACATGTCCGCCACTAGATCACGTGATCGCGGTGAGCGACATGAGAGGGGGAATGTACAATGTAAATTGAACACTAGAATAACAAGAATTTTTTTAAGTGCGTCATACAGACGTTCATCTTCAAATGTGGCATTTCTAAACGTTAAAGTAGATGTTCAAAATGTTGTCCATGTGTCTAAATGCAACACTGAACCCGTGTCTGAAACGAGTTGCGAATGCTTTCAGGCAGTCCTGGGGAATAATGTAAATGCTGGAAGGATGCTACAATCCGCAAGCGTAATTCCTCAAGAGAGTTGAACTCGGTAGAGTATACCAGGCTTTTGACATGACCTCACACACAGTAATCCACGGGGTTTAAATACGGAGACCCTAGGGGCCATGGCACAGGCCTGCCTCTACCTATACGATGTTGACCATATGTCCGAGTTACAGTGAGTCCAAAAAGTATTCGTCTAGCTGTAATTTTTTTAAAAAAACTAAGTATATGTCACGTGAAAGGAAGGGAACATAAAATGTAAACATCCAGTCATATGCAACGAACCTCGGTAAGTTATATTTATTCATGGACAAGGAAATAAGTACATTTACAATATGAAAATATGATTTCAATTACAAAAATTTATATTTAGTGCGGTTTCCCTTTTCAGCTATTAGTGCTTGTAGTCGTCTGGGCATCGAGTTGACCAAGTTTGCCGTCAGAGGGGTTGCAGTTTTGTCTTGAAGTGCTTCTTTTAGGTCTCTTCTGTTAGAAATGTGTCTTCTCCAGATGCTATCTTCCAGTACTTTCCAAAGGTGTTCAATAGAATTAATGTCTGGGTGTTAAGTTGTTTTGGGGTATTGTACGAAAGCCACAGCCTTGTATTTAGAGCCGTATGCATTGAGTCGTTATCTTGTTGAAAAATGTAATTTCCTTGCAGACCTAATTTTTCGGTGCTAGGATTCAGATTGTCCTTTAAAATGTTGATATACATATGGTGATCCATTGTACCTCCTATGAAATGTAATTTTTCAACACCTGCAGCACTCATACAGTCCCACAGCATCAGGGAGCCACCACTGTGTTTAACCGTTGGTACAAGATTGCGTGGCAACATCTCCGCATTCTTCTTACGCCACACCATTCGCCTGCCATCCGACCCGAATACGTCGCCGGCCGGATGGGCCGTGCGGTCCTAGGCGCTACAGTCTGGAGCCGAGCGACCGCTAAGGTCGCAGGTTCGAATCCTGCCTCGGGCATGGATGTGTGTGATGTCCTTAGGTTAGTTAGGTTTAATTAGTTCTAAGTTCTAGGCGACTGATGACCTCAGAAGTTAAGTCGCATAGTGCTCAGAGCCATTTGAACCCGAATACGTTATATTTACTCTCATCGGAAAATATTACTCTATCCCAGAAGTCTTCCTTTTTGAATCATTGTTCCATCGCAAAATGAAGTCGTTTCTTTCGAATCTGTTCACTGACCCAAAATTTCTTGCGCGCTACCAGGCCGTGAGACCCATACGTTTTGAAGGTATTTCTGATTGTGTTAGCACTTACTTTGTTTCCCCTAGACTCTAACTCCCCAGCCAACTTAGGAGCGCTGATTTTAGCTTTCTTCTTCATTTCCCTCATGATAAATCTCACGTCTGTATCAGTCAAAATGTGAGGGCGTTCGGCATGTGGGTGGTTTCTTAATGATTTTGTTGCGCAAAATCGATCTATTATCAACTGAACCGTCGATCTAGATCTACCGACTACTTTAGCAATCTCGTAAGATAATTTGCACTCATTGTGTAAGCGCAGAATAAGTTTCCTTTCGATCCGCGTCGTCTCACTACCCTAACGGCCCACGGCGCTAATTGCACTGTATGGGCTCCGTTCAGAACCACAACAGGCGATAGAGTGGGGCCGCGCGCACGGTTGACTCTAGCGTGTGCCGGGGATCAGCGTTATAGTTTAATCACTGTGCGCAGAATTTCAGCGTGTTCAGATGGTGGACGAATACTTTATGAACTAGCTCTTGTACAGGGTGTCCACAATGAGACTCCAACATTTGAACTCATAAAATCTGAGAGGAAACACAATTGAATGTCGAACAAATACAGGGAAATCATACAGCAGTTCATCAAGTTTTCATACACAGGTGGGCGGTTCAGTACACTTGGACATGGGCGCCACGGGTGGCGGGAAGAATATCGAGTCTATAATCTATTTCGTGCCATGCGTTGCTGAGTATCTGTTCTGTGACAGAGTTAATGACAATTCTTATGGGCTGTTTCAAGTCTTGCAGGTCCTTTACTGGTGTAGCGTATACCCGGTCTTTCACATAACCCCACAAGAAAAAATCGAGGGGGGTTATGTCGAGCGAACGTGGCGGCCAAGGAATTGGACCTCCACGGCCAATCCATCGTTGCGGGAATGCGTCATTTAAAAATTTTCGTACATAAAGGCTCTAATGGGATGGTGCGCCGTCCTGTTGAAACATCACATTTGGCTGCAGGTCTGTTATCTGTGGCACGGCAAATTGTTCCAACATGTCGAGGTAGATGGCTCGATCCACAGTCGGCTCCTGAAAGAAAAACGGCCCAACAATGCGATTTATCATCAAACCACACCACAAATTAACTTTCGGACTGTCGCGTATGTGTTCCCTAGGTGCATGTGGATTTTCGGACCCCCAGATGCGCACATTGTGACTATTGACAGCCCCTGACACGTGGAAGGTTGCCTCGTCAGTAAACATCACGCGTGATAAAAATGTCTCGTCCGCGGCAATGCGATCTAACATGACACATGCAAGTTCTTCTCGCTTTGGTCGATCATCAGGCTTGATTTCTTGCACAACCTGCACTTTATATGCGTACAAACGTAATCGCTGATGAAGCACTTTGTGCACTGTTGAACGTTTCATACGAAGTTCTAGTGCTGCCTGTCGCACTGACTTCTGTGGACTTGGTTCGAATGACCGCCGCACTTGTTCCACATGATGTTCGCTGATCCCAGGCTTACCACCATCATGCCCTTTCGCAACACTCCCAGTAGCCAAAAACTGATCACACCACTTCTTTATAGTCTTAAACGACGTGGGCGCTTTATTGTAAACTCGACGAAAGTTTCTTTGCACTTGGGTCGCGGATTTGGTCTCTGCATACTACCAGACCACTTGTACACACTCCTTCATATCCTCCATTTTGCTAAAACAATTGATTGCAGCTCCACTACGGCCACTTGGCGTATCAAATTTGCACACCACAAACTTGTTGAGTTGCTCTGTCTGCCCCTTCAGGATTCACAGGTCCACCATCTGAAATGAGAGATATATAGGATATTAAAACGTTGGAGTCTCATTGTGGACACCCTGTATTACATTTTCTATTTTGCTAACCTTGCTGTGGATTTGGATGTATTTCTTTCCCTGCTTTTCAACAAAAATGACTTACCGAGGTACGTTTTACATGACTGGCTCTTTAGATTTTATAAACATTTCTTTTCATGTTACACAGATTTTGTTTTCTAAAAGGTATGCAGCTAGGCGAATACTTTTTGGACTCACTGTAGAAGCTGACACACTTGTAAATGAAAATATGCTGGAACACCGTCATGCATGAACCACATGTTCAGGTGATGGTTCAGTGGAACATCATCATGTTCATCTGGAGGTGCAGTCCTCAGAAGCTACATGTTCTGCTGCCCAGTTAGTCTCTGTGGTAGGAAACGTGGTCCAATTATGCTATCTCCGAGCAGTCCTGCACAGACGTTCAATGAATAACGCTGCTGATGTCGCGATACGTGTGTTGCATTAGGACTGACATCTTTCCAAATGTGACAATTATGGCTGTTGAAAACACCGTCACTGGTAAATCCAGCCTCATCCGTGAACACGATACTGCTTACAAACAAGGGAATCAGGGTACAATGTAGGAGGGAAGGCCGCATTATTTGAAGGCTTGGGCTCGCTCGACATGATATGGATACAGTACTTGCTGATGTGAAATACCTACACACTGCTATGACTCAGGACACGCTCATGGGTAGAAATCCTCCTTGTTGAAGTACTCGAACTTTCGTGTACGTTGTGTAAAACCCTTTGGTCAATATCGGATAATATGGATCTGGGTCGACCTCCTCGTACGTGATGTGCGAAACTCCCGGTTTCTCTAAGGCGCTGAAGTAACAGGCTGAAGGTACATTGTCGTACATGAAGTGCGTGTCAACGTACTCTTCATTGGTGCAACCTCTGTCCATGGTGTCTTCATGTTCGTAACTGATTGTGAGGTCGGTACGACACAGCGCACGGGAGGGGGGGGGGGGGGGGGGGGGAAGGGAAGTATTTTTGCATGAGTAAATAACGACTGATTTGAGGACCCATGTTTATTGGCGCTTTTTAGCTACTTTTGGCCTGTACTTTCCATGTGTGAACTACTGACTATCACTTCTGAAGCACCCTGTTTATACAGGGTGTTCAAAAAAAAAAGTGTCGAATAATTTGAGAGGTGGTAGCACTCATCGAAATACGAAAAATAAGTCCAATAAATAAGGCTCCGTAAACACATACTTTCCGAGATAAACACGCGTTTCTAGAAAGGGTTGCGTGGCGTTTGGTTGCGGATATTGACGCTCCGTCAAATCTGTCGGCAGGGTATCATGATGTCTTACCGTACTCAACCTACCATTAGCTGGTCTGCAGTCAGCTGTGTCGTTCGAGTCGTGTTGTAGACTACGTTAGTTTTCGTAGTGTTTGTGTTCCTTACAGTACAGTACTGTCAATCCAGGGTAGGTATCATGATGTTTACCTTCTTCCAAACGCAGATTCACTTATGAGTTTACTGTTATTGCGCTGTTTATACATACAAATTGTGTAGTACATTTACATTTTCTCTCTTCCACCACTTGTTAGCAACGAAAGTCTACTATTCGCTAAGTGAAATGGCGGATATGATATTCTGCCATGGTTTAGCATGTTGACGTAGCCTCCAAGCCCATGCCCTCTGCTGCAAAATATCCAAAGGACAGAGTGCCCTCTGATAAGCTGCTCGGTAGACTGCGTCTGAGGGACGAAGGTAACCTTGCACCTCAGAAGACTGACAGTGGAAGGCCCCCCACAGTCCACACGCCTGACATGGAGGAGTTTGTGCTACGTTTGGTGGAAGAAACCCCTGGGACCAATGTGCGATGATTAGCAGCAGCAGAAGCCGTGTCTCACTCTCTTATCTGGTCGATACTTCATGAACAATTAACGTACCCATACATCTGCAGTGCGTTCAGGCCCTAAGGCCACAGGATCATCATGGCAGAGGCAATTTTGTCAATGGCCGTTGCAGAAGTGTGTCGTAGATACACTGTTCACATCCAAGATTTTATTTATTGATGAGGCTGGGTTCACAAGAGACGGTGTTGTGAATTTCCATAGCCAGCATGCATGGGTAGACGTAAATCCCCTAGTAATTCAGGAAAGAGGGCATCAACACCGATTCTCAATCAACGTATGGGCAGACGTACTTGACGATATATTAATGGGGCATGCGTGCTACCACAAAGGTTAACTGGGGTACAGTATCTAGACTTCCCCATTAACGTATTGCCTACCTTGCTGGAGGCTGTGCCATTGCAGCAACGAATACATACGTGGTTCACGCATGATAGTGCACCAGTAAATTTTCGTCACAGTGTGCGCAAACATCTGACGCAGACATTTCAGACTGCGAGATTGCTCGTGGGTTCCCCACACCTTAACTGCGAGATTGATCATGGGGTCCCCACACCTTGACGTGCTCATTTGCCAGAACTCAGTTCCGTAGACTTTTGGTTAAGGGGATACTTGAAGGGATTGGTCTACGTCACACCAATGTGCGGACACTACAGTGTCGCATCTTCAGTGCCTGCCAGCAGGTACAACAACAACAACTGGGTATACTTCAAAGGGTGCGTCATTCCTTACACCTTAGGGCAGAGGGCTGCATTGTCATGAGTGGACGCCACATTGAACACCTCCTCTAAACACGTGGTTATCGCAGAAAGTATGCATTTCCGGACCTTTTTTATTGGACTTATTTTTCTTGTTTCGATGAGTGTTATCATCTCCCAAAGTATTCGACACTTTTTTGAACACCCTATACATATGTCTGACAGAGCGAGAGCGAGCGAGAGACACACACACACACACACACACACACACACACACAGAGAGAGAGAGAGAGAGAGAGAGAGAGAGAGAGAGAGAGAGCTGTTTTGAATTTAATACATACACAGTGCAGTCTCATTAATGTGACCACCACTTATGTTCGACGTCAGTGCAAAGTAGCCACTCTGTCGTTAGGTGGCAGCATTAGCAGTGGAGGATATATTGTATAAAGCATGTCAGGAGGACGCCGAAACCAATGCCAACATCGTCGTAGCTAATGTGGAAATGGAGCAGTTTATCTGATGGCCATAAGGGCATGATCATTGGCTTCCAGATCAAGGGTGGAAGCATTCTGAAATGGCTAAGTTTGTAACTTCTTGGTGTGCTGCCATGGTAAAAGTATACCATGCATGGCAAAATGGCATTATCAAAAACCAGCACTAAGGCAATTGTGGTACACCATGGACCTTGGATGACAAGGGTGAACTGCGGCTGTGGAGATATGTACGGCGAATATCAGAGCAACTATCCAACAACTTAGCATCCAGATGAACCGAGGGGCTAACAACTGTTTCTCCTCATTGACCATTCAGTGAACATTGCTGTGTATGGGCCCTTTCAGCAGCTGCCTGGTTCATGCTGACCATTCATTGTTCATCAGCGACAAAGACTGGAATTTGCATGCTAATCTCGCAACTGGACATCCGCTGAGTGGCGACAGGTGGCCTTTTCGGGTGAAACACGTTTCATGCTCCATCAGACAGATGGCCCTTGACGTGTATGGCGTGAAACGTCTGAAAGTAAATACCCTGTAACAACCATCAGAACGGACAGGCCGGACAAGGGAGCGTTATAGTTTTCCTTGGGTGATGTTGTCCGCAGCTCGTGGTCTAGTGACTAGCGTTGCTGCCTCTGGGTCACTGGGTACCGGGTTCGATTCCCGGCCGAGTTGGGGATTTTCTCCACCCGGGGACTGGGTGTTTGTGTTGTTCTCATCATTTCATCATAATTCATAAAAATTGTGATGATGGACTGAGTAAATATTGGGAATTTGTACAGGCACTGATAACTAAGAAGTTGAGCGCCCCACGAACCAAACATCATCATCATTATCATCATGGTTGATGTCATCATTGTGGATGACAGAATGCATCAACAAAGGAATGTGTCTATCCTTGAGGACCACATCCACCACTACATGCAGTTTGTTTTTCCTCAGCACGATGGCATCTACCAACAGGACAATGCAGTGTGTCACACAGTTATGTGCCTGGTCTGAAGAGCACCAGGATGATTTTACTAGACTACTCAGGTCACCAGAGTCCCCAGATTTAAACCCAATCAGGAATGTGTAGAACCACCTTGATCGGGCTGTTTGAATTTGTATGTAAGCCAAGAAACCCACTGCAGTTGGCCATGGCACTTGAGTTTGCATGGCTCCACATCCCTGTCAATACCTTCTAGAACTTCACTGGCTCTGATCCTGCATGTCTCGCAGCAGTCTGCAGTCCAAAAGGTGGTTATTCAGGCTTTTGATAGATGGTCACATTAATATGACTCCACTGTCTATGTATGTTTCTTTGTTTCATATTCCCCCCGCCCCCCCCCCCCCCACCACCACCACCACCACCACCACCACCACCAGTATTTATCATAAATGATCAGTTACCTGAAAAATGATTTATCAAACACCCACAGTCCTGAACTGTTTCAAACAATTAGTGCTCTGCTGTGGATGCATCCAAATGGTGCTACTGCTTCTTTATTCAAGCAGTTCCTCATTTGGTTTCACAAGGCTGAGTGGATCTGGTTCCAGAACTCCCACTCTTGGAAAAAATCTGAAGAGGTACCAGCAATCTAACCTCATTCCTTCTGCATTGAAGACAGAAATACTAACTTTTCTCTTTTGCTATCTTTCTTACTGCCTATCTTTTTCTTCATCATTTTTCTCCAGTGGCCCTGTGAGGAAGTCACATGACATCTCACCAATTCCATCCATGAAAACATCACTCAGTTGTTTTTTTATTTGGTTGCCGAGATGGTTGTGACACATGTATAGCAATAAAAAATTGTACCACTGCCCTAACGAAGTATTCAAAAATGTTTCAAGGCAAATCCATTATCAATAAATTTTGAAAAGAGTGCATGCAAAGATAATGATCTCTATCAGAAAACACAACCTAAAATTAATGAAAAGTCTTAGTCCACCTAATACTCAGCATTACTGCTATAGATGATTTAAAAATGAATAAATTATTTCATTCTGCAAATGTCCAATAACTAATGAGTTATGGAATAACTTTTTGAGGACACCTGACATACAGGGTCAGTAAATTCAGAATACAGAAGCATACTGCAAGAAATATACACTGGCTGGAAAAAAGTGTAGCATCCATAAGAGGACAAGAAAACGAAATGGAACTTCACAACATCATGCAGACAGGTCATAGACATACATGCCATGTGTGGATGAGTGTTATTCTGTTGGAAAGTGGAACCACAATACTGTCACATGAGAGGCAACACATGAGGATGCAGGATGTTCATGACACATTGTTGTGCCATCACAGCTCATTCATTCACTAACTACCATGATCTGAAGTCATAATCAATGGCTGCCCACACCATGACACCAGAAGTAACACCACTGTGTCATTCCAAAACATTGTAAAAATGTCCGCAGCTCGTGGTCTTGCGGTAGCATTCTATCTTCCTGCACACGGGGTCCTGGGTTTGATTCCCCGTGGGGTCAGGGATTTTCTCTGCCTCGAGATGACTGGGCGTTGTGTGTCTTTCATCATCATTTCATCCTCATTCACTCGCAAGTTGCCACAGTGGCCTTAAAGAACTTGTGGAGCAGCAGCCGAACTGCCCCACGAGGGGTGTCCTGGCCACCAATGCCATACGCTCCTTATTATTGTAAAAATGAGATCTCTCCCCAGGTCGTTGACATAGTTGCTGACGATGGTCATCTGGGGTATTGCAGAACTGTGATTCCTCGCTGAACACAGAGCAATATTATTCGTCTTGCTTCCTGGTCGTGAAACAACTACAATGCAGCCATTTGTGTTGTGTTGTTAACAGCAACCTATGCATTGGACAGTAATTTCCTAGTCTGTTTTCTGCTGCTGGTCTCCAACCAATGGTTCCAGATGGCTCAGAATACTTGTACTCAGATAGCAGACACAGGTGTGAAGGGGGTTCAGTGTGCTTGATGTATAATATGATGAATATCCCATGTGGTGGTAAGATGTGATCAAGCAATGGATATACATGCATTCACATTCCTATCATTCCTATGCAATCCAACATGGGGCCACTGTCACATCTGAATGCCCCACATATTTAGGATATTGCATGATTCAAATAGCTGGCCAAATGTAGACCAACAATGAGACCCCTTTCAAACTCTGTCGAGTGCCGATGACACTGTCTCATACGAGTACTCACCATCTCAGACTCCCTCACAGTGGTCACTCTACAGCTGCTGCTCTTCAGTCCCCTTGTATACCCTACCAGGCATAGTAAGTACATAAACAAAATCATTACTACTGCACTTTGGTGGCCATTCCACCTGTTACAGAGAGTTGCAGCTCTAGTCATTAATTTAAGTGTCAATGATTTGTATGTGTTCGAAGTTACATTGGCATCCCACTATGTCTTCTTGCTGCTTCCCCTTTGTTTGTCAAGGCAGAGTATTTGGGGTTATGTTTAGTACATCATGTAAAGACCTCTGCAATAATTTGGTGTTTGGTCAACTATTTCACAATATATAACCCGCTTCATCATTACAAATTTTTATCTTTTCTCAGAAAATAGTGAAAAACATGAATATAATGCTAGGACCAAAATCAATCTCTACAGAGAGACTTAACAGTATTACATTAATATGGAAAGGAGTCAGATACATCAGTACACAATGTACCAAAGCATATTAAATATCTCTCACAATTTCTTGTTAAATGCTCAGATACCTAGAACCTACAATGTTCTTAACTGAGGAATATAGCTTGTATGAGATGTGGACATTTTATTTTTGTTTCACGTAGAAACTGAATCCTGATTCTACATGGGACTAATTACAAAGTCTTGCTCAAAGTTTCAATTTAGTTCCAATGGTTAACAGTGCAACCAGAATAACAAAATACTCAAAGACAGCTGTTGATCAGGTATTAACAGATTTAGGCAAAGATAACTGTGAGGTGGTGGTAGCAGAGCTAGGATTATCTGATCACTCAGCTCAGATCATTAATATAAAAGTGGCTCCAGAAGAAACAAAGAAAATGCATATTTACAGACGAATTTTTTCTAAAAAAAATAGACATGAGTTTTCCAAACAGATAGCAGGACAAACATGGGACACAGTATACTCAGAAGTAGGTGCAAATGAAAAATTCAAAAATTTCATGACATTGTTTAAATTAAATTTTGAAGAAACATTTCCTAAAGTATTATGTCCAATGTCAACAGCAGGAAAAAGCAAGTGGGTCACAAAAGGAATCAAATATTCATCTGAAACACTAAAGTACCTGAGCTCCATTAAACACAGCCAAACTAATCCTGCTTTCTCACTCTTTTATAAAAGATATAGGAAAATATATAGGAAAATATTGCTTGCAGCAAAGAGAGCTCATAACTCCAAAATAGTGCACTCTGCTGAAAACAAAAATAAGGCAGTATGGAAGATTGTGAAGCAGGAAACTGGTACCAGGAAAATGAATCTGTCAAACTTGAAAATCAAAGAGGAAGGGACTCTAATTAAAGACCCAATATATTTGGCAAACTATATAAATGATTATTTTAGTAGCATAGGAATGAAATTACAGGAAAATTTTCTAACAGCCCCTCAGGTCAAAAAGCCAAATAATGGTGTATCACACTCAATGGTGTTATTCCCTACAACACAGGAAGAAGTCTATAAAGCAGTCAGCAAACTGAGAAACAAAAACTCAGCTGGTCTTGATGAAGTCCCCATTTTTATAATTAAGGACTGTATCAAGAGCCTACTTCCACCTTTAGTTGATATTATAAATCAATCTTTCAAGCAGGGCTACTTTCCAGACTATTTAAAATTCCGAAATTACTACCTCTCTTCAAAAAAGGTGATGCAGGAATAATTGAAAATTATTGGCCAAATTCTCTACTATCATGCTTTGCAAAAATATTAGAAACTATTATGAAAGATAGGCTAATGAATTATTTAAATAAATACAACTTACTGTCTGTTGACCAGTTTGGATTTTGATCAGGGAAAAGCACAGAATCAGCAACAGCACACCTCACAAAACACATTCTAGAAGCATTAGATAAAGGGAACTACACAACAGGTATATTTCTTGATCTAACTAAAGCGTTTGACACAGTAGACCACAACATATTGTTAAATAAGTTAGATGAACTTGGAATAAGGGGACTTGAGAACAAATGGTTCCAGTCATATCTAAAAAATAGAAGACAGATAACCGAAATCTCACATATTTCAAGTTGCTCAAACTATATTGTAAAGTATACTTCAGACCCAAATTATGTAAATATAGGTGTCCCACAGGGTAGTGTCCTTGGCCCAGTACTATTCCTCATTTACATAAACGACTTCCTACAGAGCATCAAGCATGGACAAACAATATTGTTTGCAGATGACTCAAATGTTCTAATCAGTGACAAATCACCAGATGCACTAAAAGAAAAAGCCAAACAAACAATAAACAGTGTACGTGAGTGGGCATCCAATAATAAACTAACACTAAATCTTAAAAAACCAAATGCTGTTAACTTCTATGTCTGCAAAAAAACCACATTATAACAACTTTAAGTTAAACAATGAAACTATAGAATGTGTAGACTACACAAAATTTCTTGGTATGCATGTTGACAGTCAGTTAAAGTGGGAAGAACATATTAAAATACTTAGTAACAGAATCGCTACAGCATGCTATGCTCTGAGAATTCTGACTCCAGTTTGTGATACTACATGTGTCAAATCTGTATATTTTTCTTATATCCACTCTGTTATTACCTATGGAATAATATTTTGGGGAGTCAACAGTAAAAATATTCAAATAATTTTCAAATTACAGAAAAGAGCAATTCATATAATAACCAAGAGTGGCAGTAGGGCTCACTGCCTTGAACATTTCCAAAAGCTGGAAATCCTAATTGTCCCCTGTGAATACATTTTTCAAAGTGTTATGTATGTAAAAAAAAATATTGACTGCTATATGAAAACTTCTTTAGTACACAGCTATGAAACTAGAAACCAATACAATCTGCATCTAGAGAGGAAAAATAAAGTTAAAACTCAGCAGAGCTTGTTGTACAATGCTGTTAAATTATATAGTAAATTACCCCAAAAAATAAAAGATATTAACACAATCGGTCAGTTCAAAACAAAACTAAAATTTTTTTTATTAAATAAAAGTTATTACGCAGTAATGGACTATCTGAATTAAAACATGTAATGTAATTAAAGTAGTCTGCATTGTAATACATGAGGAAATCAAAAATTGTACAGTACTATAAGAAAATTACAAATTACACAAGGATATAAAACTAATTTAAGATACCTCAAAAATGTGTGTAAATACAAATTTTATGTATATAATTGTAGGTATATTGTATTGTATATGATTTTGCTGACGAAATCCACACATGGATTAATAAAGAAATCAACCAATCAATCAAACATTCTGCTATATTTGAATACTTGCTACATTCAGATAGCTAGGTAACATGAGAAATACACACGTTGCATAGGAGTTAAAACGTTACTGGAAGCTTGGATAAATGTTCTGTGAATTTCTTGCTATGTCAGGTTCATATTCAATTCCAAGTTGTGAATGGTTACCTCTATCATCACCATCAGGATCCATCTATGTGCCTTCCCCTACTGGGCATGCGCTCATTTTGATGTTCTGGTCTAGGTTTCCAGTTTGTCCCATGAGAGTAGTAAAAAATGTACTGATTACAAGAACAGCTCAACAGAAGTATTATCTTGTCAGCATAAGATCTATCAAGAGCACCAAAATCACCAGAAATACTACTTTTTCAACTCAGGGATGTCTTTCTGGTCTACCAGGAGGCTACTTATTGGACACTAATTCCATTGGAGGTGTGTAGGCCTCAACTGTATCTACTTGTGTAAGTCTCCTCCATTTTTATTTGACTGTTCATTACTAGTTCATATGTCTTCTATCAGTGTTAGTAAGTAATTACTGAATTTGTTTGCAGTGATTTGTATGTGTCATTTTCTACCACAGCTATTATCTGGAAACCAATTGCAAGTAATCACATTCTTTCATTTATTTCTTGTTTTATAATTACCAGTATACAGATCATTTTCATGTCATTCTTGGACTGATATCTTGTGTGTAGAGTATCTATATCATGTTTTCCCAGTATGAACTGTGGATTTTAAATTGCAATTCGTAATGTTGTTTCAGATCTGGATACTGCCTGAATTAGATAACTATCTCTGCCTGAAATAAGACACTCCAGCCCCCTATGTTTAACAAAAGCTCAGAAAGAATTGCCCATATGAGAACAAGCTCAAAGGATGAAGATTACAAGTCTACCTTAAGTGAGCAGGAGTGCACCGTCTAACATGACTTAAAAATTTGGGAAATACGGAATCGTCCGATTCTGCCCGTCTGCTTTGACCCATGACATCACAAATACGGCGGAAACGACCATAAACCACGATTCCAATATGGCGCATATAAAGTTGGTACGTACACATTATGAGCACGGAAATACATCGAAAAACAAACACACACACTTTCCACAAAAAATCCAATGACACTAACGGGACAAGCGGGGGAAACACAATATCATCTGGAATCGGACACTTCCCTTGACCTATATAGCTCAACAGCAGCTCCCGATCCCATAAATTAGGATCAAACACTTCCCTTGGCCTATATAGCTCAAAAACATCTCCCGATACCAATATCAACATACACAGCCACACATTGGGATCGAACACTTCCCTTGACCTGCGCACTGTTAGTTTTATGCATCATATCCATTCCTGAACAACAACAACAACAACCAATTAATTTAACTAAAATTACCACACAATGTACAGGGAACAACACTAAATTAACCTTCACACAAAATCGTTAACTCACTGAAACGAATTCCACTAGAAACACAGCCGACACTCGAACAACTCTGGATAATGAGCAAAAGCAAACTGAGTCCATTACACCACACAAACGAAAACCCTGAACATACCTCCAGAGAGCACAACAAACCACAACACGACATCTGCAAACACGCCACACACACAAACCAAACTCCGCGCCGTCATGACATCACACACGACAACATCCTTACGTCACGGGTCAAAGCCGACGCATGGAATCAGATGCTTCTGTCGACCCAAAATTTGGTGTTAAGTCAAAACCAGATAAGAAAGAAGCATTGTAATGTAAGTGAGTTCAATCAAGATTTAATCATTGATCTATTATAAATAACACATCAACTTGTATAGGGCATGGTGTGATGACATTGAGGTAACTGTGGGACCAGAGACTAAGTGGACATTAAACCAAGTAATAAGCTCATAGAAACACACAGTGAAACAATAGCACAAAATGACTACCATTTTATTTGCATGACCAGGAACAGCATTGCCACAGGGGATACACTGGTTCCCGTGAGATCACAGAAGTTAAGCACTCTCGGGTGTGGTCGGCACTTGGATGGGTGACCATCCAGGCTGCCATGCGCTGTTGCCATTTTTCGGGGTGCACTCAGCCTCATAATGGCGATTGAGGAGCTACTCGAGTGAATAGTGGCGGCTTCGGTCAAGAATACCATCTTACAACCGGGAGAGTGGTGTGCTGATCCCACGCCCCTCCTGTTTGCAGCCTCCACCGAGGATGACACGGCAGTTGCATGGTCCCGATAGGCCACTCGTGGCCTGAAGACGGAGTACTTTTTTTTTTTTTAATCTGCGTGACCACACAGTAGGGTTCCCAACTTCTACAGCACTCCAGGAAGGGCAACAATTAACTCCATGCCACAACTGAAGTATGTTCAGTAGATTCTTGTCTGATAAAATAAGTGTGAATGTTATGCATTGCACAGATGTAGGTGAATGATGTCACAGAATTCCATGGTTTTGCCAGTGTGTGCTCTATTTTTATGCTCTTAGTAATCAATCTCTTGATTGGTCCCTATAAGTAACCTATATAATGCAGCTGTATCTGGATGTTGTTGCAGTGGTGATAATAAATGGAACATTAAAAAAATGATAAATATAAGGTCCAGTGTTTGAATCAGTGTATAGTACTGTTGGGCATCAGGCAATTTAGATTTCAGCCATGAAAGAGAGGGTAACATTTTTTGTCAGAAATTAGATTTTTTGTTCCCATTACAAAAATGTTTTAAATTTCTGTACACCAAAAAATTGGCTACAGAATTCTTTTGGACTTGATAATATTATTCTTGTGATAACATTTTCGTTACTAAAGCCAAAGGTCTTATGTAATAAGCCTGTACTTATACCTTGCAAATAGGTGCTGGTTGCTTGGGCTAGCAGTAGATCTGACTGAGATGCCTCTAGATAGATTTTGACAGGTCTTTAACCATTTGAATTTCGTGCCTTTCTGGCATAAGAGGTTCAAAAAGCGAAACATTTCACCTGCTTAAAGTACAAATAACATATTTACTATGCCAGTGTGAGAAACAAGTGTTTTTGACTTCCAATAAATGTCAATGAAGTTGAGCATAATTTTTAAAAAGGAAACCTAATGTGAAAATGAGAATTACACAGTGAGAGCTGATAGAGTAAATATAGGTAAAATATTGGTAAAAGAGCAAGATAATTTCGAGCAAGTGTTTGTTGCAGCCAAAAGTGTCTGTCATTTTCAACAGAACTATGTGAAAATTTAGGATAGAGCCTTCAGTTTGAAGCAATCAATTAGATGTAGATTGAGTTCTTTCAGTGGCTATTATATTGACAAAAGTAGCAGAAAATTCAACAAAATTATGTGATAAAGTGCAGTATTTAGTGTGCTGTATCATAATTTTTTTTAAATGAAAAAAACCTTTGACAATATGTTACTTCAGTATTAAAGATTAGAGAAAGACAAAGAGCAGTGGTATTTTCAGTGAACTTCTTGTAAGCAATACTGGCCAGTTCAGAACTTTTTATCAGATGTTGTTCAAACATTTAAAATACACTCCTGGAAATTGAAATAAGAACACTGTGAATTCATTGTCCCAGGAAGGGGAAACTTTATTGACACATTCCTGGGGTCAGATACATCACATGATCACACTGACAGAACCACAGGCACATAGACACAGGCAACAGAGCATGCACAATGTCGGCACTAGTACAGTGTATATCCACCTTTCGCAGCAATGCAGGCTGCTATTCTCCCATGGAGACGATAGTAGAGATGCTGGATGTAGTCCTGTGGAACGGCTTGCCATGCCATTTCCACCTGGCGCCTCAGTTGGACCAGCATTCGTGCTGGACGTGCAGACCGCGTGAGACGACGCTTCATCCAGTCCCAAACATGCTCAATGGGGGACAGATTCGGAGATCTTGCTGGCCAGGGTAGTTGACTTACACCTTCTAGAGCACTTTGGGTGGCACGGGATACATGCAGACGTGCATTGTCCTGTTGGAACAGCAAGTTCCCTTGCCGGTCTAGGAATGGTAGAACGATGGGTTCGATGACGGTTTGGATGTACCGTGCACTATTCAGTGTCCCCTCGATGATCACCAGTGGTGTACGGCCAGTGTAGGAGATCGCTCCCCACACCATGATGCCGGGTGTTGGCCCTGTGTGCCTCGATCGTATGCAGTCCTGATAGTGGCGCTCACCTGCACGGCACCAAACACGCATACGACCATCATTGGCACCAAGGCAGAAGCGACTCTCATCACTGAAGACGACATGTCTCCATTCGTCCCTCCATTCACGCCTGTCGCGACACCACTGGAGGCGGGCTTCACGATGTTGGGGCGTGAGCGGAAGACGGCCTAACGGTGTGCGGGACCGTAGCCCAGCTTCATGGAGACGGTTGCGAATGGTCCTCGCCGATACCCCAGGAGCAACAGTGTCCCTAATTTGCTGGGAAGTGGCGGTGCAGTCCCCTACGGCACTGCGTAGGATCCTACGGTCTTGGCGTGCATCCGTGCGTCACTGCGGTCCGGTCCCAGGTTGACGGGCACGTGCACCTTCCGCCGACCACTGGCGACAACATCGATGTACTGTGGAGACCTCACGCCCCACGTGTTGAGCAATTCGGCGGTACGTCCACCCGGCCTCCCGCATGCCCACTATACGCCCTCGCTCAAAGTCCGTCAACTGCACATACGGTTCACGTCCACGCTGTCGCGGCATGCTACCAGTGTTAAAGATTGCGATGGAGCTCTGTATGCCACGGCAAACTGGCTGACACTGACGGCGGTGGTGCACAAATGCTGTGCAGCTAGCGCCATTCGACGGCCAACACCGCGGTTCCTGGTGTGTCCGCTGTGCCGTGCGTGTGATCATTGCTTGTACAGCCCTCTCGCAGTGTCCGGAGCAAGTATGGTGGGTCTGACACACCGGTGTCAATGTGTTCTTTTTTCCATTTCCAGGAGTGTATTTGTTGACCCTCACTAAATGCAAAATACTGAAAAACACAAATTACAGGAATGCTAAATCTCACAGACTAATGTTAGTAAAAAAATCTCACTTTTTGGAATCTGGAGATTCCTTGTTGAGCTTTACACATGCATTGAAAACATCAAAACTAAGTATATTGACAACTGTTAGTCAAGTCTGTACAGCTCTTATTTGAATCCTTTGTACAATCATATTACAAAGAAGGATCCTTTATAACTGTAATTATTTGTTTACGTTGTTCGAAGGATGATGTGGCGTTCGCTGTGTTATTCAGTGGTTTGGTATTTAACTAATTTGTAAATAAAAATGATACTCTTCTTTTATTACATTGAGTAATTACTAAATAATTTTTCTCCTGGCTAAAGATTTGATCAAGTTGCTAAAGAACTCCAAGTTCAAAATGGCTCTGAGCACTATGGGACTTAACATCTGAGGTCATCAGTCCCCTAGAGCTTAGAACTACTTAAACCTAACTAACCTAAGGACATCACACATCAATGCCCGAGGCAGGATTCGAACCTGCGACCGTAGCAGTCTCGCAGTTCCGGACTACAGCGCCTAGAACTGCATGGCCACCACGGCCGGCAACTCCAAGTTCACGTCATGTTAAAGTGATGTCTGTAAGTTGTGTAACTGTCACTAAATCACAGTTCATACAACAGATTCCTTACAACTATTGATTAAGATGGAAGCAGTTATCTTCAGCAAAATGATCGTTAAAACCGCTGAATATCAGCCGCGCACAACACTGACGTATGTTACCTGAAACAATATTCTTCGCAACTCGTGTGTAATTAATTTCAGCTCCATACATCAGCTAGAAAAGTTTGTTATAACGATCAAGCTATGAGCACTGTTTTTAAAGAACCAATCTGATTCGAATTATTTTCATTAAAATGAGTTCGGAACCACTGGTGCACATTTATTTTTACACATTTGTATTACCTTCAGCATTTATTCTGCAGAACTGCGTAATTTAAAATTGAATTTGCCACTGAGATAATTGTTAAGATGGTGGCAGACAATTGATAGAGACTTTCTATTGTTAGAGCACATAAGTAAATATTTAAAATGCTTATTAAATGCTATAAAATCTACTTTCGTATTGTGCACTATTTAGACTTCATCAAACAAACATTTGACTTGTTTCTAAGAAAAACACAGACAAAAACGTGACACAAATCGCTATCATCAATGGCTGCGCTCCTTGCAGTGGAAAGAAATAATTAACACAGATAATGCTTACTGAGAGAGGAATTAAAGTTACAAATAATTATTCACTCATATTTATAATAATAATGAACTCTATTTTCAAGTAATAATTAATAAATAATTACCATTTCTTAACAGACCTCAGTTTGATATGCATCTGCAACTTACATAAGCCAACCAACAAAAGGTAAAAACAAAGGAAGACAAACGTAGATCATAAAAGGAATTTACAATTATCATTGTCTTTGTACGATACACATTGATATGTCCAATTACATCATATAATATTATATAAATAATTAATATTTATAAGTTTTCACTGTTTTTTCATACATCGAATAGATAATGTTTATAACTGTTAGAGGAATAATTTCCTCTCGTCGCACTGTAGCTAAAATTTATCTCGTGGATGTTACAATGAACTCACATGTGTCAAAGCTAAAAACTGTTAAAAAATAATTTCGTCTTGAGGCAGGTAGAAAGCAGGAGAACAATTTACAAATTTGTATTTAAAATTTTGTTTTGTTTGGGTTACAAAATATGCATACAATATTTACCTTTAAATATGTCAGGTTACAGTGATTGTAACACAAAAATGAGCAACCCATTCATTACGTAAAAATATAAGAAATATATTTGCTCAATCTTAGTCGACAAGACAATGAAATTCAAATGAAATGGTATACAAGATTGAACTGTGCTGAAAGAAACTACTAAACATTTGAAATGGGACTTATCTACCAGCAAGCTGCATATGTACTGATGAGTTGTACTGCTCTACAGACAGAAGTAAATACACTGAAGTAAACACATACACAGATACACATGCTTATAGTTTCTGCCTCAGAAAAGAAGCTCCCATCTTAACCATAGTATACTATAGGTCTATTGAACATAAAATTGTACACAGTGATTAAATAGAAGCACATGTCATAGCTCTTTACAAGAAGGGTAACAGAAGTGATCCCTAAAATTACCCTCTAATCTCACTGACACATATATGTTGTTGAATCCTAGAACATATTATGGGTTCACACTCAATGAGGTAACTTAAACAGAGTGACCTCCTCCATGCCAATAATTATGGTTTCCAAAAACATTGATCATATGAAATCCAACTTGCATTTTTCTCACATGACATCCTGAAAACCATGTGTCAAGGCAATCAGGTAGATACAGGACTGCTTGACTTGCAAAAAGCAGCTGACACAATGTTCTAATATTTATAAACAATAATATAATTATATGGTGTATCAAACCACATTTATGACAGTACTGAGGAACTCTTGGGAGCCAGGACAAAGTATTTTGTCATGGGTGGAGAGTCCTCGACAGACATAGAAGTAACTTCAAGAGTGACCCAGGAAAATACATTGAGAACCTTGTTGTTCATGTTGTATACTATTGACCTGACAGATGATGCAGTTATCTATTTTTTTCTAATTGAAAAATAAGCTACACACATTTTCAGTCAGATCCTGATAAAGTTTCAAAGTGTTTGAAGTTTGGCACCTTGCTTTAAATGTAAAATTATGTACTTCACAAATTGGAAAAATGTACAGTCCTATGACTACAGTAAAAATAATTCACAATTAGAAGCAGTCAACTCAGAATATAACAATTTGTGGGAACATGAAATTGAATGATTACATAAGCTCAGTCACAGACAAATCAGATGGCAGGTATCAGTTCAATGGTAGTATTTTGGGAAAATGCAATCAGTCTACAGATGAGACTGCTCACAAATAACTTCAGCATTCCAATTCTCAAGTGTAATGCCCAAGCATGTAGGACCCATACTAAATAAGATTAACAGGAGTGCTCAAAAAAGGGAAGCATGAATGGAAAAGGTTTTTTAAGTCATGAAAGAGCATCACGAAAATGATGAGAAACCTGAATTGGAAGGTGGCTGAAGATAGCTTTAAATTATCTGGTGAAAGCTTTGAGTAAAGAATCCAAAAATATTCTTCAGCCCCCTATACATCACTCTCATAGGAAATGTGAGGACAAAATTAAGCTAAAATATAACAAAATTTAATAACTTTTTATCACCACATGCCAGTGATGAAATCACAGTGTTAGACAAATAAGAGAAACTCTTTTACCTTCATGAGTAATAGTCATCATTATTGTGGAAGTAACAAATCCTGGATTTTTAGTTACTAATAACCTGACAATATCTGCTTCAAATATTTTCTTTTATTTTCTTCAAGTACAAGATGCACATAGAATAAGATTACATATATGGTTACAGACACAGACGCAGCCCAAGATACAGTCCCATCGGCCTCCCGTGCCAACACATGCAAAAAACAAACAAAAAAATAAAAAAATACTCTGAATCTTAGCTGCTGCATAGAAAATGGGATTTTACAGCAGATGTACACCTTAACACAGTACTGCTGCTACAAAAAAATAAGGTTACAGATTATATGTGAAATTATAACCACCTGTTCATTGTATCTGTGTAAATTAATTACTTTCTTATCTCCCAGAAAGTTAAAGTAATTAAATGTTGTGATATACATAACACCAGATGCAAAAATAACTAATTTAGCCAAAGAATGAAAGTAAAAGTTACAGACTGGAGCCAATACATTAATGGGCTGATATGGTAGCTGCCAGAGTTGCTGAAAAATAGTAATAAAAAATTCAAATCATAACTAAAAAAAATTCATGATTGAGTTAATGAATTTTAAAGCAGTCACCATTAAGAGCCTAAATTGAGGACTTTTTGTACTAATACATGTAAAGAACATATTGTATTTTGACAAGCATTATTGATTGTGTACATTTATTACCTGTATTGCTAAGACCTAACTGTGTGTGATGTTTGCAAAACCCATCATGTTGGTGACACCACAAAAAAATCTAAATAAATAAATTAAAAAAACTTAAGCAAAGAGAATTCTGCTGCTATTTAGCCGTCATTGGTGTGATGTAGGCTCAGAGTTGCCTGAGTCATTACGTAAGCAGCAGCAAGTAATCAACATTTTAAATGAGGTGCTGGGCTAAACAAGGGGAAGGAAGAATTATGTGTCTTGTGTAAGAAATTTACTTAGGAGGATTAGCGGTGATAGTATCAGGGGTTGAGAATAGTCTTGGTAGAGACTGGGTTTATGATATTGAATAGTCTAGATAGAAACTGGGTTTATGACATATACAGTGACTTGGACAGGACTGCTACTCAAACTAAAATGACTAATGTTCACTTTATACAGCTGTTCCAGCATTACAATCAACTCCATTTTGACAGAGCTGTTATATGAGTAAATATGAGAATTGAGAGGGTGCTGATGACTAACTGCCTATTGGCTTCTGTCTCGGGTTCTTCGGCCGACGTTCATCTAATGATTTTTCTGACATTTCGCCAGCACGAGTGGTCGGTTCACCACCGGCAATGGAGGGTGAAGCTTTGACAATGCCAGCCACTCGTGCTGGCGCATCAGAAAAATCATTAAATGAACATCGGCCGAAGAACCCAAGACAGAATCCAATAGGCAGTTTGTCAACAAGTGGCCACAAAAGCCTTAACAATTTTGTGCTGATGACTGTTGATAAGGCACACATTTTGGTGGTACCAGATGAAAGCATCTCTATGTCCAGCTATGCTAGACACAACCTACATCTAAATAGTTTTTGTGTGGAATGGCTGGTGAAGCTTATAATTGACAAGTCAAAATTCTAGTGATAATGTGTAGAAGTGATTGACCTTTCTTCAGGTGAAGTGAGGTACGAGGTGTCCTTGCTTGAGGAAGGTTTCTTCAAAACTGGAAGATAATTCACTAAATAGGGAATGCAAAATGCAGATTGTACAGTAATTATACTTCATCATAATATTAGGGGAATTAAAGGCAAAGTAGATAAACTGCCAATAGATTTTGAGACAGACATTATTTGTATATCAGAGCATCAGTTATGCAGTTAAGAAATACTGAGCCTCCATTTAGAAGGGTACATCTTACATGATTTTTGTGCAAGGTGGAAATTTAGGCAAAGTAGATAAACTGCTAATAGACCTTCAAACAGACACTATTTGTATATCAGAGCATCAGTTATGTAGTGAAAAAATACCAAGCTTCCATTTGGAAGGGTACATCTTACCTGATTTTTATGCAAGATGGAAGTGATGTATCTTCACTCATGATGCACATGATTTCAGATATCATGTGTCCATACACTTCATAGGGCCACTTATAAAGGCCACCTGGGTCCCCCTCCCCCCCCCCCCCCCCCCCCCCCCCCCCTTGGTGTGATCTGGTAAACTGTCAAGTGTCAAGGAAACAGTATTATTTTAAGCGTATGCAAACAAGTGTTCATCCTGTTCTGTAACCTGTGTTACTGTTGTCCGTTCAATGGGTTCAGTACTATGTGCAACCTGTACTTCATTGTATCTTACATTGGCCCTATAAAGTACAATGTGCCTTAAATCATGTTTGGTCTTGATATAACAAACTTGCCAACAAGTTAGGGCTATGTATTCTTTGCATGTTAGTGTCAGTACTAAGTCACCTGATAAACATCTCAATGGAAGAAATACTCCAGTGTATCACAGCCCAGCAACAAGCTTTCATGGAACAAAAGCAGGCTCTCACCACTGCTCTCAATAGAGTGGCATCTGCATTTTTACAGCAGGTTGCTCTTCTGTCAGTGCAACTGTCACCCTTTTGGCATATGTTGAATCAGCCAAAGATTGGGACTCCTATGAGATACAGTTACATCAACATTTCAAGGTTTTTCATGTTGGTGATGCAAACCTATATAGGGCTTTCTTTCTTTCCTGGCTTTCTTTGTACATATATCAGTTGTTATGCCAACTTGCACCTTTGCAAGAACCAGCTAGCTTACAATTTGATGAAACGTGCAAGCTTCTCACAACCTATTACTCTGACAGAATGCATGTCATTGTTATGTGTATAGAATATTTCCATCATCATAAGTGCACAACCAATCTTACAAATCTTGGGCTGCAGAATTATGTGGGTTGATCCATCGTTTTAAATATGTCACTAATACCCATCAGAAACCCTATGCTGATCACATGGTGCATGGTGTTATTAATTGTCTGGCCCTGGATAGGGAAATCTCAGAAAAAGCACTTCAATGTGAAAATCTGACAGAAAGACTAGTACCACTGAACATAAATTGTGTCTCTGCAATGATTGTCTCCCCGAACAAATTGTTTATTGACTTGCGTGTGTTCAATAAACCATTAAAAATGCAAATGGACACAGGACTACAGTGACTTTAGTAAATGCACAAATACACATGGACTTGGGCTCCCATTCCCTGACAGAGGTTTTGCAGAACTTGAATAGCTACAATAAACAGCAGATTCTTATCCTATGTCAGTTCTCTGCACTGTCTTACATATCTGTTGTTTTCCCTCTCTCTTCCTTGTAATGGGACAATCCCATAATGCAAACCTGCTCAGGTTAGATGCGTTTAACACTTTTGGTTTCTACATTGTCAGTGAGTTAAATTTAGTGTCAGATCAAGTTCCGTATCAGCAACTGGAGTCCCTCTGCTCTGAGTTTTTGTCACTGTTTACACCTGGGCTCAGTTGTGCTACTGGTCTTCAGGCCTATATTACCATGAAAGAAACCACCCACTCTCATTTTTTCAGGCATAGCAGATGCATGTCACATTGTATGATTCTTGTCAATGCCTAATTAGACCATTTGATATTGCTTCATGTCAATCGCCCTGTTTCCTCCAGTGAATGAGCTACACCACTGGTCATTGTTAAGAAGCTGATGGGTAAGCTTCACCTCATCAGCTGTGACTTCAGGGTCATGATTAATGCTCGGTCTGTGACGGATACACACCCTTTGCACCACCCTGATGAGTTGCTCACAAAATGATCAGGCAGCCACTACTGTTACAGAACTGATTTGTTGGAAGTGTACCTCCAGCTCATCTTGGATGAGGCCACTAGGCACCTTCTCATTGTCAGTACATCATTCAACCTATATCAATATCTATGCTTACCTTTTAGTGTGCCCAAAATTTTTCAGCATTTTTTAGAATATCTGACAGCCTTTGTGCCCAGCTCCATCAATATCATTGTTCCATGATCTTGCACCAAAGACCACCTTAGCAATCTCTGATTGTTGTTTATTGTTTTGAGGACTGCAGGTCTCAAGTGTTTTCTTGCCAAATCTCAGTTTTCTTCAGCTGTCAGTTGAGTATCTAGGTTTTGAGATTTCACACACAGGGGTCAAGCTTTTTTATCATCATGTTGGTGCAATTGCGGCTTTGCTAAGGCTGGCCTCCTTTAAGGAAGAGCAGGCATTTCTAACTAAAGTTGCGTATTACTATAGGCTTTTACCAGACACATCCACTGGTGCTCAGCCCATGCACGCACTTTTGCATAAAAACGTGTCTTTTTTCTGGTCCTCAGCTTGGGACTGAGTGTTTGCTTTGCTTAAATCTAAGCTTCAATCTGGTCAATTTTTAGCCCAGTAAGCATCTCTTGTTGGGTACAGATACTTCTCAGCATGGTCTTGACATGGTGTTGGCCACAAACATATGGACGATCTTGAACGACCCCTTTGCTAAAACTTATAAGACTTTAACTCCCACTCAGCAGTGGTATTCTTAGATTGGAAAGAATGCTTTAGTGATTGTGTTTGCGATCAAAAAATTTCAAATCTTCTTGTATGGTTTCAAGTTCCATTTAATCACAGATGACACGTTGTTGGTTGCACTTTTTAACTCTTCAAATTCCATGCCACACAAGGCAGCACATTGTTTGCATGGTGGGCCCTCTCTCTCCCATTGTCATTATCAGATCCATTAGTGGCTGACAGTGCAACACACCAATGTCAATGCCATATCTTGCCTTCCAGTTGGATTGATCCTATCTTTAGTTGGGTCCTCTATTTTTTGCAGCACAGGTGAGCAGAAAAACCCCTGGGCCATGCCTTGGATCCCTTGCATAATTACTTCTCCTTCCAGCACTGGCTTTTGGTGTTTCACAGGGTTTTTTCTGTTACCCAGAGAGGATGCTGCTCCCTGGGCTGTGACTCCCACTTCCTTATGCTGTAATGTACTGCAGCTTCTGCATGTAGGTCATTGGGAAATCTCTCACACTAAAGCTTTGGCCTGCTAGCATGTGTATCGGCTGGGTATAGTTGGGACATCACTGGCTTACTCCTGCTTGCACTCACTGTGTTCAGCAGAAGTTGCCCCCTTGGGCTTCTTTTCCCCCCTGGTCGATGCTGCAGCACACATGGGGCCATCTACATGTCAATTTTGCTGGGCCCTCCTAAATCAGTATTGGCTCATTGTAGTGGACCTCTGTTCCAAGTTTCCCTACAATGCACGTTATCCATCCACATCCATGGAAGGCACCATTTGGGCCCTGTCTAAGATTTATGCAACTGATGGACTTCTTACATCATGGTTACCAATAATGGCCCCCAGTTGTTTCTCAAGAATTTGCATCTTTTCATCAGACTCTCCTGTTTCACCCAAAAGCTAATTGTGAGGCCAAACACATGGTTCAGATATTTAAAACACAGATGCAGAAGTATGTATCTGGCAGGCCCCCTGGAGCTGCTTTAGACCATTTCTTGAGTTCGTACCATTTCACTCAGGTGGGGGACAAGACCCCAGTGGCACTGTTTCATGGACACCGACCACAGATCCTCCTTCACCTGCTGCATCTGACACCACATCTGCCAGCATTGCTGGCTCCGCGATGGTTACGGCCAGGTGCATCTGTCTGTGCTCTTGGGTTTGGCTGCACACCAAACTGCATTTCTACCATCATTCAGCATCACTAGAGCTGGCATTTGTGAGTCACCCATGCTCCAAATGGGTGAACATCCTGCCACTTCGACCGGCTGCGGCCACGCGCAGGACCCACCATCTACCCTGCCACTGCTGATGGCTGTTCCTGTGTCACAGATGGTCCATTTCACACTGGAGCAGGGGTTGCTGCTTGGTAGATCACTGTCTGAGGCCCCTTCCTCTGCCCATTCTCCTTGACTGCCATTTCCAGTGCAGCCCCCACTGCACCACCACCACCTCTGTCCCATGTGGCCATCATCACCAATTCCTCTGCCGATGCCTCTGCCACCAATTTCTGATCTCAATGAGAAGATCACTATGGAGATGCCATCCTCAGTCCTGCCCTATGGCAAATCACTCCTGCATCACTTAAACCCCTACTTACCGGTGCCTGCGCACCATATGCCGCAGCAGTTGCTGTCGGCTGCTCATGAAATGGATTCACTGCCTCTTCATTGGTGATTTCTGTGACTACTAATCTCAGTGCCATGTGAGATCAGTGCTTTTTTCACAGTACCATGGCTTTTTCAGTACCAGTGCTTTTTCTTGGTACCTGTGCTTTTTTACTTGCCATACATTTTTTCCATGTTGTTGTTGTGGTCTTCAGTCCTGAGACTGGTTTGATGGAGCTCTCCATGCTACACTATCCTGTGGAAGCTGCTTCATCTCCCAGTACCTACTGCAACCTACATCCTTCTGAATCTGCTTGGTTTATTCATCTCTTGGTCTCCCTCTACGATTTTTACCCTCCATGCTGCCCTCCAATACTAAATTGGTGATCCCATGAAGCCTCAGAACATGTCCTACCAATCGATCCCTTCTTCTAGTCAAGTTGTGCCACAAACTTCTCTTCTCCCTTATCCACTTCAACACCTCCTCATTAGTTATGTGATCTACCCATCTAATCTTTAGCATTCTTCTGTAGCACCACATTTCGAAAGCTTCTATTCTCTTCTTGTCTAAACTATTTAATGTCCATGTTTCACTTCCATACATGGCTACACTCCATACAAATGCTTTCAGAAACGACTTCCTGACACTTAAATCTATACTCGATGTTAACAAATTTCTCTTCTTCAGAAACGCTTTCCTTCCCATTGCCAGTCTACATTTTATATCCTCTCTACTTCGACCATCATCAGTTATTTTGCTCCCCAAATAGCAAAACTCCTTTACTACTTTAAGTGTCTCATTTCCTAATCTAATACCCTCAGCATCACCCGACTTAGTTTGGCTACATCCCATTATCCTCGTTTTGCTTTTGTTGATGTTCATCTTATATCCTCCTTTCAAGAAACTATCCATTCCATTCAACTGCTCTTCCAAGTCCTTTGCTGTCTCTGACAGAATTACGATGTCATCGGCAAACCTCAAAGTTTTTATTTCTTCTCCATGGATTTTAATACCTACCCCGAATTTTTCTTTTGTTTCCTTCACTGCTTGCTCAATATACAGATTGAATAACATCGGGGAGAGGCCACAATCCTGTCTCATTCCCTTCCCAACCACTGCTTCCCTTTCATGCCCCTCAACTCTTATAACTGCCATTTGGTTTCTATACAAATTGTAAATAGCCTTTCGCTCCCCATATTTTACCCCTGCCACCTTCAGAATTTGATAGAGAGTATTCCAGTCAACATTGTCAAAAGCTTTCACTAAGTCTACAAATGCTAGAAACGTAGGTTTGTCTTTCCTTAATCTAGCTTCTTTTTTCCATACCATGCACTTTTTCTCTACTGTGCATTTTTTTCTGTACTGTGTATTTTTATGTGCCTAGTGTTTTTAACATTTATAAGTGGTTTTCCCATCCCGTAGAAGGGGATGCACCTTGCGGGCATGTGATGTACCTTCACTCATGATGGTGCAATTTCAGAGATCATATATCCATACAGTTCATAGGCCTGCCTACAGAAGCCACCTGGTTTGACCCCTGGTGCACTCTGGTGAGCTTAAAGAATGTTGTTGAAGAGCTTGCAAATGAGTGCTTCGCCTATGCTGTAACCTGTGTTACCATTGTTTACTTAATGTGTTCATTATAACTTATGTTGGCTCTATGAAGTAGTAAGTTCCATAAATCATGTTTTTTCCAGCTATAACAGAAATAAAATGGCCATTTATGTCAAATAATGACATATCAAAACATTGTACATATTAAATATTTGAAAATTATGCAGAAGATTTTGAATTTTCAGGGAAAAAATATTTCTTTATAGTCCTATGCAGATCCCTCCAGTCCAAATTGCATAGTTTGTCTTTGCAAACTTGACATGGTGTTGGTTCTTAAGTAATACTTGAAGTTTATCTTGTATGAGGTTTTAAAAATAAATTTTATGATTATCAAAATATCCGTGGGTGTACTGCCAGTCTACAGTAGACAGTGGACACTAAAGACCGGCAGTACACCCATGGATATTTTGATTATCAAATACGCTGGGAGAAACTCAAGAATCACAATTTTATGATTGATTCTCCGCATAAATGAATGTTAGTAGATTTACTGGAAACTTAATATCTGGTGCTGTTCTCTAGTTGGTGGACAAAGTGTGTCAAAACTATTGGTTTTTCAGATCATGATGCACTGATATTAATACTGAAAGAATCAAGGCAAAATCATATTCTAAAGTAGTAAGCAGACAATTTAGATATTTCAGCCCACTTGCAATACAGACATTTAAAGACAATCTCATTTGGTAAGAAATCTACAATACTGACCACTTTAATGACAAAAATAATACATTTCCTAACAAAGAGATAGAGGGGCTGGCCAGTACTTACCTCAGCTCAGTACAGCTGGTAGATACACAAAACAGAACAGAAAATTTACGTTCCTAGCTTTCGGAACTTTGTTCCTTCGTCAGGGAGGAGAAAGAGGAAAGAAATGGAAGAAGAGAAAGTGGATTCAGTTACTCACAACCCAGGTTATGAAGCAACAGGGAAAGGTAACCAGGGAGGGTAGCAAGGATGCAAGAATGGAGGCATGGTTGTCAGAGAGAAGCCAAAGAGAAGCCAAAGATATTCTACTGTAGGTACTGTGCCAGCTTCAAACCAAAGCGGATGCATATAGAAGTAAAGAGGTATATAGTATAAAGATAAACACAACTATGTAGGATGAAAAGATGCGTGAATGGCTAAAGAGGAAAGGGAACGAGGAGAAGACTGAAGAGTAAATGGGAGTGAGGTTGGTTAACGTAGGTTCAGTCCAGGGGGATGGCCGGATGAAAGGATGTGTTAGAGTGCAAGTTCCCATCTCCACAGTTCCAAGGGACTGGTGTTGGGTGGGAGAAGCCAAATGGCACGTACGGTGTATCAGGTTCCTAGGTCCGTAGAATTATGCTGGAGGGCATGCTCTGCTACTAGGTATTGGACATCTCCTAAGCGGACAGTTCGTCTGTGTCCGTTCATGCGCTCAGCCTGTTTAGTTGCTGTCATACCGATGTAAAAGGCTGTGCAGTGCAGGCATGTCAGCTGATAAATGACATGTGTTGTTTCACATGTGGCCCTTCCTTGAATTGTGTATGTTTTACCAGTAGCGGGTGGAGTAGGTGGTTGTGGGGGGATGCATGGGGCAGGTTTTGCAGTGGGGTCGGTTACAGGGGTAGGAACTGCTGGTTAGAGAAGGTAGTCTGGGAATATTATAGTGTTTGACAAGGATGTTACAGAGGTTAGGGGGCGACATAAGGCAACTGGCAGACCAACACCTCCAACCTATCACCCGCAGACTCCCATCCTACATCAAAGACACAAACCACTTCTTAGAACACCTCAAATCCATTCCCACTCCTCTCCCACCTGAAACCTTTCTTGTCACCATAGAACTTTACACAAACATCCCACATACCCATGGTCTCTCTGCCTTTGAACACTACCTCTCCCAACGCCCACCCGAAGATCTTCCAAAAACCTCGTTCCTTATCACACTTACCAACTTCATCCTCACCCATAATTACTTCACTTTTGAAGGCCAGACCTACAAACAAACCAGGGGAACGGCCATGGGAACCAGGACGGCTCCGTCCTATGCCAACCTCTTCATGGGCCGCATGGAGGAGGCTTTCCTGAAGACCCAACAGCTGCTTTCCTTGGCCTGGCATAGGTTTATAGATGACATCTTTGTGGTCTGGACTCATGGTGAAGAAACACTCCTTAATTGCCTCCATAACCTCAACTCCTTTTCGAATCTGAATTTCACCTGGTCCTTCTCCAAAATCCAAGCCACCCTCCTGGATGTAGACCTTCATCTTGTTGAAGCTCACATCCACACCTCTGTCCATATTAAACCCACAAACAAACAACAGTACCTTCACTTTGATAGCTGCCATCCATTCCACATCAAACGCTCCCTTCCTTACAGCCTAGGTATTCGTGGCAAACGTATCTGCTCCAGTGACGAATCCCTCAACAATTACACCAATAACCTGACCAGTGCTTTCCTCTCCTGCAACTATCCTGCAGTCCTTGTCCACAAACAGATCTCCTGAGCAATACATTCCTCCCCATCCAACAACAATGTTCCTACCCCCAGACCACACATAAGCATCCCCCTTGTCACCCAATATTATCCTGGCCTCGAATACATCAACAAATTATTCCAGCAGGGATATGACTTTCTCAAGTCAAGCCCTGAAATGAGATCATCCCTTGACAAAATTCTCCCTACACCACCCAGAGTTGCCTTTCGTTGCCCCCCTAACCTCCGTAACATCCTTGTCAAACCCTACAATATTCCCAGACTACCTTCTCTACCCAGCGGTTCCTACCCCTGTAACCGACCCCACTGCAAAACCTGCCCCATGCATCCCCCCACAACCACCTACTCCAGCCACGCTACTGGTAAAACATACACAATTCAAGGAAGGGCCACATGTGAAACAACACATGTCATTTATCAGCTGACATGCCTGCACTGCACAGCCTTTTACATTGGTATGACAGCAACTAAACTGGCTGAGCGCATGAACGGACACAGACGAACTGTCTGCCTAGGAGATGTCCAATACCTAGTAGCAGAGCATGCCCTCCAGCATAATTCTACGGACCTAGGAACCTGATACACCGTAAGTGCCATTTGGCTTCTCCCACCCAACACCAGTCCCTCGGAACTGTGGAGATGGGAACTTGCACTTCAACACATCCTTTCATCTCGCCATCCCCCTGGACTGAACCTATGTTAACCAACCTCACTCCCATTTACTCTTCAGTCTTCTCCTCGTTCCCTTTCCTCTTTAGTTATTCACGCATCTTTTCATCCTACATAGTTGTGTTTATCTTTATACTATATACCTCCTTACTTCTATATGCATCCTCTTTGGTTTGAAGCTGGCACAGTACCTACAGTAGAATATCTTTGGCTTCTCTTTGGCTTCCCTCTGACAACCATGCCTCCATTCTTACATCCTTGCTACCCTCCCTGGTTACCTTTCCCTGTTGCTTCATAACCTGGGTTGTGAGTAACTGAATCCACTTTCCCTTCTTCCCTTTCTTTCCTCTCTCTCCTCCCTGGCGAATGAACAAAGTTCCGAAAGCTAGGAATGTAAATTTTCTGTTCTGTTTTGTGCATCTATCAGCTGTACTGAGCTGAGGTAAGAACTGGCCAGCCCCTCTATCTCTTTGTTAGTAATACATTTCTTCAGACCTGTATCATGATCTTTCATAGTTTTTCCCCATTTAAAAAGGAGTAGTACTAATAGGGTGCTGACTTGGATAAGTAATGGTATTAGATTACCATATATGAGGAAATAGGAGCTGTTTCATAATATGAATGATAGTCAGATCCTGGTAATAGAATTTGTACTGATAATAAGTTACTGCAAAGTGTAGAGGAATATCGCCAGACAGCATTAAACAGTGCATTACACAAAAATGATAAAAAACTTGCAGAATGAAATTAAATCTATATAGTCAGTTGTGAATAGGGTGACCAAGATTTGGTGACAGTGTTACGAGATGTGATCAATATCTGGTCATGGTTTTAAGGGAGATTTTGTCAATAAATTTCAGCTGCACAACCATGTCACATTTTCTTGTAATACGTGAAAGTGGAAACAAAAATATTAAAAAACTAAGATATTTAGCTTACTGTTACTGTGTTATGTGATATGGTAGCGTATTTTGGGGTAATTCCACAAACTGAGAGAAAGTTTCTAGAGTGCAAAAGTGTGTAAAAGGCACATTTGTGGTGTAAATTCAGAAACAAGTATTACACTGATTCCTGTCATTTTTGTGTCTTTGGAATGAAGAATAAATCTAATTTAATCCAAAAAATATATATTTGTCAGCACATATAATACACAAATATAATCACAATAAAATTTAACAAATTTGCAACCATATATTATGTGTACCTTCTAAGTGCTTATTTATAGAAGCTGCAAAAAAATTGCACTTTTTTATCTTCTTGTTCAAATTTTAAATAATCCTCTTTCCAAGTATAACCAAAATTGATTTCGATCATAAACTCTGACCTAATCAATTTTAAGCTGCTGCTGTTTTGCTGATAAGTTCTTTTACTCTCCATAAGGGAAAAAATTGGCTCAAATTGTTGCAGAATGTGTTGTGTGAGTCAATTGAGGAATAGATAATGTAATGAATGTGTTTAAACAGGAATATCTCTATAATCAAACAATGGAGAATGCAGGATGAAATGTAGCAATATTAGAGAAGGAAAGTTGCTACTCACCATATAGCAGAGATGTTGAGTCACAGATAGGCACATCAAACAGATTTTCACAATTATAGCATTCGGCCATTAAGGCCTTTGTCAACAATAGACACACACACACACACACACACACACACACACACACACACACACACTCATGCGATCATGCAAATGCAACTCGCACACACGACTGCAGTCTCTGGCAACTGAAGCCACACTGCGAGCAGCAGCGCCAGTGCATGATGGGAGTGGTGACTGGGTGAGAGTAAGGAGGAGGCTGGGGCTGGGAGGGGGGGGGGGATAGTATGGTGGGGGTGGTGGACAGTGAAGTGCTGTGGTTTATACAGTGGGCAGGGGAGAGGTGTGGAGGGGGGGAGAGGGAGAAGTAGTGGAAAAGGATAGAAATAAAAAGACTGGATGTGGTGGTGCAAAGATGGTTGTGTAGTGCTGGAATGGGAACAGGGAGGGGGCTGAATAGGTGAGGACAGTGTCTAACAAAGGTTGAGGCCAGAAGGGTTGTGGGAATGTAGGATTTGTTGCAGGAAAAGTTCCAACCTGTGCAGCTCAGAAAAGCTGGTGTTGGTAGGAAGGATCCATATGGCACAGGCTGTGAAGCAGTCATTGAAATGTCATGTTTAGCAGCATGTTCAGCAAGAGAGTGGTCCACTTGTTTCTTTGGCTTGGTTTGTAGGTGGCCATTCATGCAGACAGCTTGTTGGGTGTCATGACTACATAGAATTCAACACAGTGGTTGCAGCTTAGCTTGTAAATCACATGACTGGTTTCACAGGTAGCCTTGCGTTTGATGGGATAGGTCATGCTAGTGACTGGACTGGAGTATGTGGCAGTAGGAGCATGTATGGGACAGGTCTTGCATCTAGGTCTTGTGCAAAATATTTAATAATCACTTCCTGTCAGTAGTCAGCAAGTTATATCAAAGTTTTATTGGTAATGTGGAGAAATTTTGAAAGCTATTGATCTGAGACAGTTGCATCACATGCAACAACAGCAAATGGGCAAAGATAACACTGAATTAATTATTACGACATTGAATATTAATGGCTCTCATGGGTATGATTGAATTTCAAGTATGATTATGAAGGTCAGTGCACCATACATTACCTATGTACTCATTCTACTGTGCAATGTGTTCATCAGGTGTGGTCAGTTTCCAGTCAGGCTGAATTACTCATTAGGGAGACCATTTTACAAAAATTGTAAAAGAAATAGTGTATATGGTTACCAGCCAATTTCTCTGCTATTAGCATGTCAAAAATTTTTGTGGAAGCTATGTATATGAGAGTATTAGCACATCTCAGTACACTTAATTTGCTGTCAGATTTGCAGTTTAACGCCAGGAAAGGAATATCCACAGAAATTGCTATTTATTCCTCTGTGTGTGTAGCATTAGCAGGGCTAAATGATGGGTTGATGACAGTGGATATTTTCTTGGATTTAACAAAAGCGTTTGATTATGTGAACTGCACAACACCCTTGTATGAGTTGGCATATTATGGAATTAGGGAAAAAGTTCAACAGTGGTTCACTTCATATCTGCAAAGTACGAAGGATGGGTTTGTCATCCAGTGTCTACAAACAAGCTTTGAATCTGAATGGGGTCATATCAACAATCTTCCACTAAAAATGACAGATGATACAAAAAGTTTACATTTTATATGATAGAAACAGTACAGCTATGTATTTTTACAGACATTATTATTTTCACCAATTATGATATCTAATTACAGAATGAGGCAAAAATCTTCGAACCAGTAATAATAAGCGTCAACTGTCTGCTTGAAATTATATGTTCATGACAAAATCCTGAAATGGTAAGCTATAGGATCAAAAAATACCATGTATTAGCTGCTAAAGTAAACACTGTGACCATGTATTTTAACCTGTCTAAGATGATTACATTTTAAGCCACAACCAGACTTTAAAAACTGTCGTACTTTGTGATCATCACCAGTCAGCATCTGACTTGTCTCCATATGGGCCAAGCACATAAACTTCATTGTTGTCTTCTCTCAAGTAAGACTTCATTGTAGATCGCATCAGCTTCTTTAGCATGTTACCTGCTTCCTCCTCACATTCTTCAGTTGGTGTAACAAAGTATGTTTAAGACAGTTTTCATCCAGCAGGGAGTCATTTTATAGGAACAGTTGTCCTACTTATGTACTACTGAAAATTAAAGATTTCCAGCATTAGGAATGAGACTTCAGACATCTCAGTACATAAAATATAATAAAAAATACAATACATAGTTACAGCATGGGAGCACTGTAACAGGCATATCTGAAAAGACCATGTGCAGAATTGCATTCTTTTTGGGTGTGGGTTGGCGTGGGGTGCTAGATTTCTATTTGAGCTAGGAACATGGGGTAGCAAACTGGCTAACCTGGACCAGATGCCATTTGCATAGCCATTTGAACATCTGCATTGCTATAGCAATGTTACACTATATCGAGCAAAGTTTGAATAATGAGCTCGAGGTGGTACAGGCAAATTATGTAAATCAATTACTCCCTTTTGCAAAATAATTTAATTGGGCTGAAGTTAGTGAATTAACGGCACCATTTGTATATGTACACACAGATTTTACATGCATAAATAGGCAAAAAAATATTTTACTGGGATATGTTTGAAATATATCACTTCTATGCTTTTTAAGCTTGAACAAATTGCTTCAGGCTTTGCACAAACATAATTAACTGAAAAAAGTCAAAATGAAATTTTATATTCGATAATCTTTATCCACTGTCTAGATATGATGTTTACAGTTGAGCTAAATGTATTAGGTAAAATACGTTCTTATATGAACTGAATGCAAGTAAAAGTTTTAAAGTGCATCAAATAAATTAAAAAATGCAACCTTACAATAAAATTGCAAACTCACTTTCAAAATTCTAGCTTCATTAGCATTTTATGTGCAAAATATGGGTTTTTGAGAGATTTTTTACTTGTGTGACTTCTGTGTTCCAAACTTATGAAAACTGGCTGAAATTTTTTAAGAAAGTAGACAAATACATATAATTAATGATTGTCTTGTTGTTTTGTGAAAGTTTTATCTGTTGCCACAATATTAGCAACATGGTTTGAAAGACAAAAAAAGAACCTATATGAGATCAGTGGTTATTCGAGTCACCAAAACTCCTACATTGGTTGCAAGTCTATGGTGGTCTAATGTCAACATTACAATAGAGTAAAAAATATGAACCAGAATGAAAAATGCTCCTATCATAGCACAAAGGGAGCCAAAGAAAACTAACTTTTCGACTTATCTGGTAACTTAAAAGACATTTAAATCAATACATCATGATGTATTCACACTTTTATATGAGTTAACTCTACTTCCCTAGCACAGTGTGCTCTTTAGCTACACGCTGTTGGGGCTCACGCATCCTAAACTTTAAAGACATGTTGTGTCATACTAGATGACATGATAAATGCCATGTTGGATGAAATGATGGCATGTGACATGTTATATGACATGACATCATGTATCATGTTACTTTACTTGACACAATTCATTATATTACATGACGCTGAAACTAATACTAACAAATAAAAAAGTGTGAATATGTTGAAGTATTTTGATTTGAATGTCTTCGAAGCTGTCAGATGAGTCAAAAAGCTAATACCATCTTTTACATCCCTAAATCTGACAAGGACATATTTATTTCAATTCTGATTACATAATATGCAACAGTTTACTATTTTATTTAAGTTATTTATGTACAAAATGTCAGATGTTATCCTTTAAGTTATTTAAGTACATACATATAACCTTCAGAAGGGAGTAGTAGCTGCTATATAACCAAAAATGAAATTTATTTAGCACTTCTGAGTTCATAGTCATTACACAGCTTGTATTTGGAAAAATTCTTATCAAGTGCTTAAATATCATTGTGGACTGATTCTTGCAGAACTCATCTATGCTGTATGAGTAGTGGTTAATTAAATATGCCTCTAATCTGACTAAAATTTGATAAACTATTTAATGATTTAAATTCTTGCAGTAACCTATTGCAAATCATTGTTCCATAATTCAATATTTCTTCCTGCTGTCAGAGGCTATCCTTTAGTTGTTAAGTGTAAAAATGTGCTTTTTCCATATGTTATGAATGTGGAAATCTTAATTTCTGAGGAGCAGGACTGGATTTTCAGTTTTATGTTTCTTACTGACTGTTAGAGACAAAACGTTTTTTGGTGCTTTCTGGCGGCATTAGGTATCCTTTTGTGTTGGTTATGCCCATAACAGGCAGTGAGGCACAGCCACTCTGATATGTGTGATCATAATGTGTGTTGCATATGATCTAGTCTTTTGCTCATTGTGTAAGGGGCTGGGGCAATCAAAATTAAAGTTCCTGATTCACTTCTAAAAATCTTTATCTGATCAGAGACATTCATTCTTATAGTATTCTTGTAGAAAGTTACTCCAACAATTTCTTGGGGCAGTTAGTAAGTTTCCTGAAATCTCATTGTTCCAGGCTTGGCAAATAATAAAGGACACCTAGTGCTGCTGGGAAGCATCAGTGCAAATGTTCTTTCTGTCAACAGTTGCCTCAGAATATAGTGGCATACTTTAGTATACAGTGAACAGAAGCAAAATGAGTTTTTTGGCTATTTTCTGTGACAACAGTTTTTGAGGACTCTCATTAGGTAACACATAATCTTCAACTTCTTTGATAGATTTTCTGTGTCTGAGTCACAGCTTAGATTATCCTGCAACCAGATTCCTAAAAATTTTGTATTATTTACTGATTAATTAGTTTTATGATTCCACTGTATATTTATAACATGTTCAACCCTATTTCTTACGCTGTGGAATTTCAGTGCTATTGTCTTGATTTTCATTGAATCTGTTTGAGATGTTAGTCAATGTCTCTGTTATAGACCTGTCAAGTATTTCAGCATATTTTCCACTGATCAAGACAGATGTATCATCTGCAAACTGAATAATATTTTGGAGATATTTATTTAATTTCAAGTCATTTACACACAGTGCAGAGAAAAAGAACACATGTACAGTTTTTTGTGGTGCACCATACATTTTTTAATGCCCTGATAATCTAAACAGCATTTATTCAAATAGGTATTTTCACAAAATTATGTTTCAATGAAATGTTTCTATCCACTCAGGTACAACATGACCCACTTTGTGGGTGTACTCCTGAAACTTTCGTATTGTGATCAGTAATATCAAAAGCCTCTGATAGATCAAGGCATATTCCAGTGATATATTCCCCACTGTCGAACTTACTGAACACTTCAATCACAAATTCATAAACATCAGTGTCAGTTCAGCAGCTTTTTCTGAAACTGTTGTGCTGTGGATAGTATTGATGTTTATACAGGAAATCTGAGATCTTCTTGAGGAAAACTTTTTCTAGTATTTCTGAGAATCCAGATAATAGAAGAAAAGGCCTGCAGTTTGCTATATCTTCTTTCTTCCCATCATTGTACAGCGGCTTGATCTTTATTCACTTTAAACAGCAAGAGAAAGTTGTTATTGAATTGTTACATAGCTAGCAGAGATTTCATCACACTTATTAATGACATAATATGGTTTGCCATCTGCAGCTTTAGAATATTTGGAATTTAAATTTTTAATTATTGTTAAGATCTTTTCCTCATTTGATGGAAGAAGAGGAGGGTAGCAAGGTTGCTGTTTGCCATTTCTGACATTACATGAATATTATTCCTGCGTGATTTGAATTGATTAACCAACTTTTCTCTAATATTTGAAATATATATCTTTAATGTGTTGATAATTTTCCTTGGACTTGTTATTTTATGCCTTTTTTATCTAACAGCACACTGTGACTTTGTGGCCTATCATTGTCTGTCATTTTACTATTTTCTGCACCAGTCTTGTTGTTGGTGGTTCTGATGGATTATCATTTGTCATTTGCTTTGCCTCTTTCACACCTCTGTTAAGGATCAATATTTACTTTTCAAAATACTGATGGAATTCATCAGGTTCTGGTATTATTTATTTATTTTCTAGTTCCGTGGATCCTTGATGCGAATATATCGCTAGGATGTAGAACATGTCATGTTATTACAGTAATAGCCACGTGTAGATGATCATGAGGCAACCAATTTAACATATATAAGCAGATACATGGAAAAGGACATCCACATGTCAAATAATTACACACAAAAATTCAGATAACAACACAGATAATAGTACAGAAATGACATAGATGATTGGATAAATAATAGAGAAAGTAATGACATAGATTATTAAATAACAAATTTAAAGTAATTCAACTAAAAAATATTCTGCCAAAATAAACTTGTTAACAATGAAATTGGGCGGTAGCTAGAAACCTCTGCTTTATCACCCTTTTTGAAGAGTGGTTTAACTACTGCAAATTTTAGTCTAATAGGGACAGTACCTTGTTTTAGAGATTCAGTAAATATGTGACACAAAACTTTAAGAAGATATTTTTGGCAATGTTTCAGTACTTTGATAGATATATTGTCCACACCAGTGGAATTTTTGTTTTTCATTTGGCATATCACCTTCTCAGTCTCATCTGCTGTGATGTAGGGTTCATACATCAGGCTAATTTTTCTCTGCACTGCTTTTTGTAGAAGGTTCATGGCTTCTTCCATAGACCCTTTACAATTTTATCTGCTGCTGTCAGAAAATAATTACTGAAGATATTGGCACCTATTTTCCCTTCTTCTACCATGCTTCCATTGTGACACACTTGGATACTGTCTGTATCCTCTGAAGCTTTTCCTGTCTCCCTTTTTACCACCTTCCAAACTGTTTTTATTTTATTATTTGATCTGTCAGTTTCAGAATTGATAAATATACTCTTAGATTTTTTTAATAACATTATTTAGGGTGTTACAGAACAATCTCTAGTGTTCCCTGTCCTGAGGTTTATCAGAATTTCTGAGTGAAACATAAAGCATTCTCTTTTTTCTACATGAAGTTTTTATTCCCTTAGTGAGCCACTGTCTCCTACAATCATTCTGGTTTGTGCTTTTTGAAATTTTCTTAGAAAATACAGCTTCAAAAAGGCTAAAAAATTCAGTTAGGAAAAGACTGAATTTATCATTTACATTTTTAGCCTGATATACTGCCTCCCAGCCTAGCTGCTCCAAATGCCTTCTGAATGTCTCCTGATTCTCAGTGTTGATTAACCCGTATGGTCTGCTGATAGAACTGCTCTTGTTAGCAGGGCTTACGTTGTGTATTTCCAACAGCTGCGCTTCATGGTCAGAGAGACCATTTAAGATTTTTGTTACAAATATATTTTTGATTCTATTATTATCTACAAAAATATTGTCAATCAGACTTGTACAGTTCTTTGTTGCCCTAGTGGGGAAGTCAACAACTGTCCTCAGACTGAAAGAATTCATTACATTGTCAAACTCTGTTCTATCATTGTTAAAGGTAAGAAAATGTACATTAAAATCACCAAGCATTATTATTTCTTTGGTTTTTGAATACAAGTAAGTTAAAAGTGATTCTACTGGCCTTTCCTGAGGGAGCTCTGTAGACAGCAATAACAGAAATAGGCAGTGTATTGACAAGGACTTCAATGCAACAAGCCTCAAAATGCTGGTCAACACAATATTTTTTTACATCTATAGATTTGTACACTATATTATTTCTTATGAACATTATCACTCCTCCTTTGTCCATTTTACTTCTAACATAAAAAGTTGCTAAGGTGTACTTGTCTAGTTGCAGCATTTCCATCCTTTCCTTCATATGATGTTCAGTAAAACATAAAATATGGGCATTGTTTATTGATTCACTGTCATAATTGCAAACAGACAACTGGTCCAGTTTGTTCCTTAGACCCATTATATTTTGGTAAAATAAGCAAAGTTCGTCATTTCCTAAACTCTTTGATTCAATGGCACTTCTTTGTTGTGAACTGCAATCAGAGATTATAGCAGGTCTAACTGAAGGTATCTGCCTTAAATTAGTCTTGGAACTGAGGCCGAGTACCAAAAATCCTGCACAGTTGTATTTTTCCTGGTTCTTGTGCTTCTTCTGTTTGCTTCTGTTACTACTGATGATGGTGAAGCTGCTGAAAAGTCTTTCAGTGTTAAAGACAGGGGAGGGGCCAATACTGATGAAAGGTCCTGAGCCACTGATGAGATCTCATAGAGTCTCCACTTTTCTGTACAAGAAAATGGTTACACTTCTGTATGTGCCCACACATCTATACACTTCATTTTCTGTTTCTCATCTAAGTATTGTATGTTCTGGTGGTCAAACCCATGCATTCTCTCATCCCTCCTAAAACCTTATAGTGGCTGATATCTATTTGGGGGACAATACATTGGAAATAATGGTCGCTAATGTTGCCAGCCATACATTCATCCTTGTACATGTTTATAAGTTTTTGATCATTAATAGTTCTTAACTATTTGCTAATTGTGGTTCATGAATTTATAAAGGTATGCAAATTTTATGCTCCACACAAGCCATTCAGTTTAAGGTTTTCTTCACAGTACTTGTCAAAATCAGTAATAGGACAGTAGATGTACCTGTAAAAACAATGAATACAGTGAAATAAGTATTAAAAGGAGAAATTCATTACTTTTTACAGATGTGGTGCCAATGGCCAAAATATTTCAAAACAACTAAGTAAACTGAAAATTAACATGACATCTTTCATAAAAGCAGGTGCACCTAAGAATGAGGTAATGAAGGGTCACAAAAAATTATCCAAGGCACTAACAAAAAGTGATGTTGATTTTAATAGGGGGCTGTAATGATCTAACCATAATTATACTAAATGGCAATCAGAGCGGTAGCGAAAACACTAATATACAAAATGTAAACGTCATCCTCTTGAATATAACTACACAATATGACTTAAGCCCTACATCATGTGAAAGCAAAGAAATTGAGAATCACAAGAATATGATTAATGTTCATTCACATTCCACACACAATGCTGTTGTGAATATTATTCTGAATAAAATATAGGTGTGGATATTACAAGCTACCACATTGTGTGGCCTGCCTAAACTCCATAAAGATACATCTCAATCTAAGAAGCAGAAGCAATAGAAGCCTTATCATCTATTTAGGAAGAGGAAGACAGCAGTTCTATCCCACTTCAAGTGATATTTTTACTCAAGGACTATACAAAAACAACCTTAAGATAAGTACCAGGGGAATAAAAGCCTCACCCAATGTGCTTGTAGTAACACATTAAAATATGCAACTGTAACAGGACATCCTCCTCTAGCATTACGTTTTGTCATCAGTAGTTGTCGATACCTGTATTACTTTTTGAATTTTGGACAGGTCCGTATTATCTCAGTTGCTTTTTTGAAAACTTTCATGTAATTTTATACACAGTGTGTTATATTTCAACCTAAAACTTGTGAAAAGGAACTACTTTATAAAATATTTTAGTTTCAATGTTGTAATCAATAAGTACTAGTTTTGAATGTACAGTTAAAATGTGAAATCATGAATTATTTGCACACTTAAAATTTCTGTTAGTAATTATGTGATCCTGTACTGTTTACTATATTTATTTCTGGATTCATTTATGATATAATAATCAAAATTAATAATAATGTAATGGAAACTAGTTGAAATTCATTTGTAAGCCCCTTGGACTATGGTCATTTCCGCAGAGTGAGAGAGTCATAAGCATACCTCTGATGTGACTGGACGTATTTTTGTGTGAAAAATCTAATATTGGCTTTGTTAATGTGAGAAAACAAAATACTGTATCATATACTAAAATGTGAGAAAATATATTTACGTAAAACAAAATGATGCAACAACAATATTCAGATTTATTTAGTTCAAACCAGTCATGAGGACCTAATGTGACATTCTCAGCTTCAAAGTTCAGACTCCTAGACAAGAAGAACTGGAGGCATCTCAACATGACAAGTTAAGTAAACTAGAAAGTTTAAAAGTTACTTACTAGTTCACAAAGTCATCATCTGTACTGATCACAAAGCATTATGTTATCTCCAGGAGTGTAAGCTGTACCATAACCGAATTACTCATTGGGGCCTTGATTTTACAGCAGTTCAGTTATGAAATTAGGTACATTAAGGATGCAGACAATGTAGTTGCTGATACTTTGTCTAGGCTACCTTTAGGGAGTGACTCATCTAACAACTTTGGAGAAGGAGAGAAATAATTTAAAATTATGTACATGAGAGGTGTGAAAGAGGAAAAAGAGATCATGAAAATTTGCAAAGACATCTGCAGGTATCAAAATCATGATCAGAACTGGAAATTGGTTAAGAATGTATTGGGTAAGAAAGGAGGAGAAAAGATTGAACAATGTTAAAACGTACAGAAGGGTATTTTATTCAGGAGACATAAAACTGACACACAATTGGAGACAATGTCATCCATAACAACATAGTGATACTTTAATCACTTACACAAATGAGAGTTTTAATCCTTGTGGATCAACCAAATGTACACAAAACATCCAGGAAAACATCTGTTTTTATAACATAGGAAGGAGAGTCAAGAAGAATAATGGCAGATGTGACAGATGTCTGGCTAATTGTAACTTAGACCTCATGTCTGTGGACCTTTGCGTAAATCTAAGAATGGATTTTGTTATCGTTTTGTGATAGTTGATGTATTTCCAAAGTTGATAAACCTGTTTCCTCTTAAGAAAGCTACCAATAAGCAAATCATTTCTAAGTTTGGAAACACATATTTTCATCAGTTGGGTATCTCTCAAACAATTTTATCTGGCAATGGTTCTCAGTTTACATCACTAGCTTGGAAAGATTTTGTTGATCATGATAAAATAAGGCATATTCTAACCTCTGTGTACCATCTGTTGAGTAATCCTGCAGAAAGATATATGAGAGAAATTGGAAGACTGTTTAGAACATATTGCAGTAAGAAACGTACCAGATGGATTGATGAAATTTCAGACTTGCAAACCAAACACATGTGTATGTTAAACATAGAATTCTTATGTCGGTACATCATGGTCTATGGTTCATACCTCACTTTGTAGGCATATGTCAGATGCTAAGTCAATGCAGTCCAACTTGTCTTACTTGTGTGCATAATTTCTTTCAATCTGCTAATTTCTAAGTGAATGTTACTTTGAAATATCTTTACTATATATGTGTATATCTGTAAATTCTTAGCCGAGAAATTATCCTATATGCAAAATTCTTGTATTTATATAACTTTCAAAGAACTATTTGTTTAGAAAAGAAGCCACTGCTATGGGCAGTGTTGTCCCAGATAAATGTATGTTTTTTTCAAGTAAGGGGATTAACTTCCCAGTACATTATGTTTGACATGGGTTGATGTTCTGTGACTGATGATTTGTTATGTCCAACACAGAAACGTGAAAATGTAAAAAGTTCGGGTGTATACTCTATGAACCATGTTGTAAATTATTATCAGAATCTGATAAAATTATGCACTGTTTGGTTAGTAGTCATACATTTCAATGAATTTTCCTAACTCAACACTCAGTATGTATTATTTAACTGTAAATGAATCTTATAGGCTTCTGTGTACATAGGTTAGTTTGTGTGAACAATTAGCAAATAGTGTGGAAGACATTTATGTTTGTAATCATGAACTGTGTATAGACTAACTTATTATATGAAATATATATATTCCTGGTTTCACACATTGGTTTTAGTCCTTGTGCTAGTCGATTATATCATTCAAAGCTATTTATGACTCTGATTACCCATATTTATCCTGAATACTGCATTATTGTCCTCCTTGGAACCTGAGTTGTGTACAAACTCATGCTTAACTCTGTTTTGCGTTCCCCTGCTCATCATGACTCTCTCTCTCTGTGTGTGTGTGTGTGTGTGTGTGTGTGTGTGTGTATGTGAGAGAGAGTTTGCAACTATTGATGGAGGCTAGATGCTTCTTCTAATTATTCTTTACGTATGTTTGAACTTTTTGATATATGACTATGGACTTTATTCATTTTGATGTGTCAAAACATTTCTGCTGGTGTGTACCCAGCGTGGTTGGGATTCGTTGGTTGGTCCCCACACTGTAAGCATAGGCCCTAACATTTTTTCATTTTTTAAAATCTTTTTTTTATTTTTATTTTTTTTAAATGAACGTGCCCTTACATACTCTGGTTTATGTGGCTGATTGATTTTGTGCTATACTCCTACTTGGGAGAATATTCTTCTGGTCAGTGCCCACCATTGTAAGGTTTTCAAGTCAGGTCACTCATTATACATTTAGGCTCTGAATTTTTTTTTTTTTTTTTTTTTTTTATGAAATTTGAAAGTGTGACTTTATAGAAGTAGTAAACTTGCTATTTGCAGTTCTAATGTTTTGCATTGCCTTTGCTCTTATCTCTACAGTTTAGTGTTGTAATGTTGTAGTTTTGACTTTGTGTCATTTATCTTGGGACAGAATGTTCCACAGATCTGAAAATCTGAATGCCATGTCCGCATATATGTATAGTTTATGACTTGTATATTAGATATTTTTCTTATGTTTTCTGTATTACGTTAAGCATCAAGAAACATCTATAAATCTGAATTCTACTTTATGATGGTTAATATCCTTATACTTGAGGTATTTACTATGTTTGTAGGAACAATGTTTCACTTTTGTATTATGTTCATTTACATTAGGTTATTATGGTCACATTTTTCTATAATATTTTAGTTATCACTTTTACATAACATTAACAGACCATTCTGTATGAATCTAGATATGTTAGAGCAACTTCATGAGAATTTTGTGCATTATTTTGGAAATTGTCACCACATGTTAATTTTGCCGTTTCGCTACTCAGGTTTCACACTTATTTGGACTATACACAAATTGTTAGCTAGAATAACTCTATTTGTTTTAATCAGAAATTTTTCAGGTGCTGTGTATTTCCTTCTATACCTTTTGCAGTATTTTGTAAGCTAACCTACAATTACATTCATAGGGAAGTGATGGTCAAACAACCTAAAATTTTCTTGTAATTTTGGAATTTAACTTCAACACTCTGTATTCTATCTTTTGGCATCATTTTGTACACCATTTGTCAAACCTTATATTAAGTCACAAAATATTGTAAACACATTGTTTCCATATTATGTGAGGGAGGTGTTGTTACAGGTCATCCTCCTCTAGTATTACTTTTCCTCAACAGTAGTTGTCAATACTAATACTATTTTTCAAAATTTGGACTGCTCAGTATTATATCACTTGCTCTTTTGAAAACTTTCATATAATTTTATACACAGTATATTATATTTCAAGCTAAAATTTAGGAAAAGGAATTAGTTTATGAAATATTTTAGTTTCAAGATTGAAATCAATAAGTATTAGTTCTGAATGTACAGCTAAAATTTTTTTAGAAACATTTGAAATTATGAATTATTTACACACTTAAAATTCCTATTATTAAATATGTGATGCTGTACTATTTACTATGTTTATTTCTGGACTCATTTATTATGTAATAATAGAAATTAATAATGTATTGGAAACTAGTGGAAATTCATTTGTTAAGAAAAATTGTAAACCCTTTGGAATATGATTATTTCTACAGAGTGAGAGAGTTCTAAGCATGCCTCTGATGTGATTGGATGTATTTTTGTGTGAAAAATGAAATTTCGGCTTTGTTAATGTGAAAAATCAAAATACTGTTTGATATACTAAAATGTGAGAAAATATATTTACCTTAAAAAAATGCTGCAACAACAATCTTCAGATTTATTTAGTTCAGACCAACCATAAGGACCTGATGTAACATTCTCAACTTCAAGTATCAGACCCCTAGACAAGAAGAACTGGAGCCATCTCAACATGACAAGCTAAGTAAACTAGCAAGTTTATTGTAATTTCGCTCCTCTGAAATCTTCATAAAAGACTTTGCTTGTTAATTACTTGGACTGGTCATTGCTTAATGTTGGCAACAGATGGAAGTAGGAAGAAGGGGGGAGATTACACAACCCTTAAAAATAAACTTCTGAACTTACAGGTAGCCATAAATAACATTAACACAAAATTGCAACCCCTGTTGTAAATATAAAAGAGCATTGGCTCTGAGGAAAATTGTTTCGTTCTATAAATCTAGATAATTATATATTAATTTCATACTTTTGCAGAGAAGAGCTCTTTAATGGAGTCAGTTGCATATTTGTAAGGAATAACATAAGCTGCCTGGTAACAGTAATTCCCATGGATAAATATACTGTAGAAAAGCACTTTGAAGACAGGGGTGCAAAATCTGGACTGAAAAGTATAATTTACATCATACTCTCTGTAGGTAGAGCACCAACTGATGATTTCAAGAAATTCATACAAATCATGGGCAGTTTATTGTCATACTTTTGAAACAATAAACAGATTTTCTGTAGGGATTTTGATATTAAATCTTTATCAGAAGCAACAAAGTACCACTTACAACATTTAACAATAAAAACAATCAATATTTGACAAAATAATTTATTTGGATAGGTTATAAATCCGTCTATATATCTAATTAAATCACTTGTAACATATGGTTTTCATAATTCTGTCCAGAGTTTTACTAGGATAAGCAGAAATACTCAATCTGCTATTGATTTTACTCCAATGTTGACTCCAATAGGTAGAAATGCCTGATACAGGAAATAAGTCAGTCAGATCACAAATCATAGACTGTAGTTGTGAAGGTAGATGCATACTACCATATCTCTTACAGAAGCATTAGCATCTCTCTAATACAGAGTTTCTAAAAACAATTGGAAAATGAAAACTGGCCAAACTTATATCTCCATGGTAATATGAATGTTAAATGTAACAATTTACTGTATATTTACTTAAAAGTTACAGAAGAGTGCCTACTGAGTAAACGAAGGCAGTGGGAAAAAAAAATAGAGAGAGAGAGAGCATATGCCATGGTTGACAATGACTTTACTTGAGTCCTGTAAAGATATAAGATATATTTAATATCTTTCTAGTATTGACCTGACTAATCTGATGAGTACTGCAAAGTTTACAAAAGACTTACAATAAGACACTAAAAATAAAAAAAATAAACTGTGGGAAACATCAGTGCTCAGCCACTGAACAAAGTCAGGAGCAAACGGAAGGTAATTAACAAGAAAACAAGTCTCATTTTTGGGAACAGTTTTCATTTTCCATAGGCCAAAATAAGGAAACCACCACTGTCCATAAAAGTGTATTTTCTCAAAGTTATTTGGAGGGTGAGCCAAAATATCTCATTGATAGCACAGCTGTCATGTCTGAAACAGGCGATGAACTGAAATGCATCCTTCATGCTAAACATGGTGGTACTGATCATATCATTCAACTCCATCTTCATTTCTTTAAATAACTGCAGCCTGAGCAACCAACTATGCCTGCTTCTTTGAACAGAGTGATCACAAAGACCTATTACCTCCTATCACAGATGCTCATAATTGTACATTGTTGCATTGTACTGGTTCAAATGGCTCTGAGCACTATGGGACTTAACATCTGTGGTCATCAGTCCCCTGGAACTTAGAACTACTTAAACCTAACTAACCTAATGACATCACACACATCCATGCCCGAGGCAGGATTCGAACCTGCGGCCGTAGCAGTCGCGCGGTTCCGGACTGCGCGCCTAGAACCGCTAGACCACCGCGGCCGGCTGCATTGTATTAATATGGGGTCATGGCAGAGGACCACTTTGAGGTAATGTGACTGTTCTCCTCCACATATGATGTGAAATTCTCTTCAGCATTGCTGGCATGATTGCACTAAATGCACGCTGAAGAGCATCCTTAAGTTTGCCAAACCTCTTGTAACGTGTGGCAGCAACCTTCTGTATGATGAATCTCCATAATGCACAGTCACAAGGTAACAGGTCTAGCTTCTGTGTGGCCACTCCAAAGATGCAGGCAAATGGACAGAACCATGTCCGATCCATTTATAAGGAAATACCTCACTGACATGTTCTCTAATGGTGGTGCTCAATTCTCCTGGAAATATATACAGCTGAGCATTCCCCAATCTTTAATATGTGGAATAAACTGACCACATAACATGATGAGATACCAATGTGATTCACAGCACCAATGAAGAAATATCAACCTGCCAGGTGGGTTGCAGATTATGCATCCCTCACCATTTCATGTGGTGGTTGTGTTTAAGTTATTCATAAAAAATGTGGGTTTTCTTTACTCCAGAAATGAATGTTTCTTGTTTTTGCATTGTGATATATTGCCCATTCCCCTTGAAGGAAGAGGTGTAAAGACATTGAGCATATGCCCACAAGCTTGATGCTATTTTTGCTTGTCATTATCACTCAATCTGTTTACAAACTAAGGTTTAAGTGTATTAACTTCAAATCATTCTTCATGTATTTTTGTAATGTTGAGTATGGAACTCAACATTATGATTCATGGATTATAACCTTTGATAATAATGGTTCAGGAGAAAAGAATATGTGGAGTATACAAAATGAAGTAAGAGGACCAGTATTATTAAGTAAAATATATTCACAAGGTATAGCAAGTTGGGCAGTTGATAATTCAGAAATTTTTTCATGGAATTACAAGCCACAAATAGGTGTAATTAAAACAGCATGGCGTGCTCATGGTATTGGTTTGGCGATGATACATTACATACTGTAATGAAAAATGTAAGCCCATCTGGTTTTGCAATGCAAGAAGAAAACGAAAAATTAAAACCAATATCTAATAATATAACATTATTTGTGTATGACCAGTGTATTGAAAAGGGTCAGGAAATAGGTAAATTAAATGAAATTCATCAAGCACCTCAAATACCTAGTTTCAGTTTAGGTATTAATCCTGTACCAAATAATACTTCTACAGAAGGAAATTCATTTGTAAATGCTAAAATGGTAATTCAGATGACAACCAGAATCGCTATAGGTACTAATTATGAAACACATAATTCTCAAACACGTACATTAAGTCATACTGACGAAATGTGGATGACTTCTACTAAATCATTTGTAGATGATTTTAGAGGTGTTTGTTTTGATTCTAATGCAATGTGTAGCACTGATATATTACCTGGGTCTTCTGCATGTGTTTCTAGTAATTTAAATGTACCAAAAAATGAAGGAAAAAAGGTAGGAATCGTGATCATAGTAGATCACCTATTTTAGGTGAAAAGGATGTTGAGGATTTACGATAAAACAATATGTATTATTTTTGTAACAGTTTGTATTCAATAAACAATCCCCGTGACTGCTTATGAATTGACCTTTTTGGCGAAGGTTCAACTGATGCTGCAGCTCCCACACACAATTCCAGTCTTGTTGATGGTCATCCTGAGCGAGGCTTATCTTTTATGTGAGCAGTTGTGAAGGGCTTTTTCTCTTGCCATATAATTTTTTTTTTTTTTTTGGTGGGAATGGTTTTTGGCACTTTACATTGAAATCATGCTGAATACCTCTCATTAATTTTCCTGTATGGGGTCACTCGTGTGTCCACATGTTTCTTACAATACATTTCTTCATGGTATAACTGGACTCATCAACCATGGTTGAGATGTACACTGAGGTAACAAAAGTCATGGAAGAGTGATATGCTCATATACAGATGGTTGTAGTATCATATAGATAGGATATAAAAGGGCAGTGCACTGGCAGACCTGTCATTTGTACTCAGCTGAAATACTTGAAAAGTTGTCTGGTGTGACTGTGGCCACACAACAGGAATTAACAGACTTTGAATGTAGAATGGTAGTTGGAACTAGACATGTGAGACATTCCATTTCGGAAATTGTTAGGGAATTCAATATTCTGAGATCTTCAGTGTGCTGAGAATACTAAATTTCAGCCATTACTTCTCACCATGGACAATGCAGTGGCCTATGACATTCACATAACTACACAAGCAGCAGCATTTGCACAAAGCTGTCAGTGCTAACAGACAACAAACACTGTGCGAAATAACTGCAGAAATCAATGCAGGGCATATGAGGGATGTATTTGTTAGGACAGTATAGCAAAATTTGGCATTAATAGGCTATGTCAAGAGATGACCAACATGAGTGCCTTCGATATCAGTGTGACATCATCTGCAGTGCTTTTCCTGAGCTTGTGATCTTATCAGTTGGATCCTACATGACTGGAAAACTGTGGCCTCTTCAGATGAGTCCTGATTTCAGTTTGTAAGAGCTGATGGTAGGATTCAAGTGTGGTGCAGAGGCCACAAAGTCAGGGATCCCATTTGTCAACAAAGCACTGCACAAGCTGGTGGTGGTTCCGTAAAGGTGCAGGCTGTGTTTACATGGAATGGACTGCATCCTGGATATTGAGACCATTCACAGCTGTTCATGGACTTTATCTTCCCAAACATCAATGGAATTTTTATAGATGACAATGAATCATGTTACTGGGCCACAGTTCTGCAAGATTGGTTTGAAGAACATTCTGAACAATTAAAGAAGATGATTTGGCCACCCAGATTGCCCGACATGCATCCCATCAAACATATATGGGAGATAAATGAGAAGTCAGTTTTTGCATAAAGTCCTACACCAGCAACACTTTTGCATTATGGATGGCTATACAGGCATCCTGAATCAGTATTTCTGTAGGAGACTTCCAACAGCTAGTTGAGTCCATGCCACATCCCACATCAAGTTGCTGCACTACACCAGGCAAAAGGAGTTTTGCTTAAAAAGAGACCTATTATCAAAAATCTGTAGGAAATGAGGTGAAACATTTTGTTCAAAATGCAAGCAATCTCATCACTACTCCATCTGCTTACAAATGACTTAACCACTACATCAGAGAAAAGAAAATACAAACTCAAAATTAAGACAAACTAAAAGACAGGACATGTTCAAGACATTAGACCTATTGGCTTCTATAAACTGACACGTTGCATCCTAGATGCAGGAAGCCAGTCTACATCCATTAGTGTGTCACTTGTCAGTGAATCACACAGATATCCTTCCGATGGTTGCACATTCAGTATGGCTAGTTGTGTCACTGAGGCATGCAAGCCATCCCATCTTGTCAAGGTCCTTGATTCATGGTTCATATGTAACAATTATTCCATATTTTGAAGAAACTGTTTGTTGTGTACAACCCCCTGGATTTTTAAAGCAACATTCTGCATCCTCTTTAGTTGGATAAGATGAAAACCTGTTACTAATAAAATCTCCGATGCCATAGAATTTTAGCTTCTCTAGGAGAACATTGTGACCTGCATGATCAAATGAGGCATTTCTCCTGTATGGATGGAGTCACAGCTTAACAGTAAATAACAGTTTTCACTTCTTATGAACAGCCAGGTACATAGTTCATTAATTTAAGGCATCAGCATCCATTGTCAGCACACCAGGAGGGCAGTAAGTTGCATATTTAGGTTTTAGTCTGCTTTTATAGTTTAGTTCTTCATTTAGTCTTGTTAGCATGGGTAGGATGTGTGCATGCTGTGTAGGGACACAGGAGGAGCTGTCTACAGTTTGCAAACTCCCTAATGTACTTTTGGCTATGGTCAGCCACATTCAAGCTGCTACCCCAGGGTGTAGCGGTGGCGGAGAATCTTGCATGTCGCTTGGAGCACCACAGCTGTCACTTGTTTCACCCAGAGGCTCTGCTGCTGAGCGCCTCTTAGTGTTCTCAATGTGTTCAATCCAACCTCACAGCAGTGTAACAAATTTACGTCAATCAAGGCAGAGGGCTAAAGGAGGCTGGCCCTCTAGCCTCACCTATTCATCCAGGGAGTGAGCATGTGGCCATTCCTTCAGCAGGGTCAGAATAGGTACAGGTAGGCAGGGGTTTGGTAGTTACCAGGTGCTCCATTGTTAGGTGCATCACAGATTCCCTTAGAACAACAATGTTCAGTACTGGAAAGAAAACCAATGTGCAGTCTGTACACCTACCAGGGGCCTCATCCAAGATGTGGAGGTAGCCTTGCCTGCAGCTATGGAGTGTTCAGCATTCAGTTGTCTACAAGTTGTGGCTAATGTCAGCACCAAGGACACTCATCACATAGGATCTGAGGCCATCTTCAATTTATACAAGCAGCTGGCAGAAAAAGTAAAGGTTGCGGGCCTTGTTCAAGTGGTGCAAGCAGACCTCACAATTTGCAGCATTATTCCTGTAATTGATTCAAGTCCTTTGGTTTGGAGCTGAGTGGAGGGTCTCAACCAAAGACTTTGTTAACTCTGTGACAGTCTTGGCTGCAGATTTATAGACCTGCATTATCGGGTGGGAATTTGTAGGACTCCTCTTAATAGGTCAGGTGTGCACTACATGAAAGAAGCAGCTCCTCTGGTAGCAAAGTACTTGCGGAGTGCACACACAGTTTTTTAAGACTACTCTAATGAACTATCACCAGTCATTACACAGAATGGAAAGTCAGACAGTGTACAGAATAAAGACACATCAACTATAAAAATTTTGTCAGTAAAATGTCAAAGTATTCATAATGAAGTTCCCAAATTTACTGCCTTCCAGGAAACTTCTCATGCTCAAATTATTCTTGAGACTGAGAGCTGGCTGAAACCTGAAGTAGAAAGCTCTGAGATATTTAGTGAGTCATGGAACATATATTGAAGACAGATTAGATGCCATAGGAGGAGGACTGTTCTTTGCAGTTGACAAAAATATTGTCTCTATTGATGTTGAAGTTGAGTGTGACAGTAAAGTTATCCGGTCACATGTAACAGGGCTAGGCAAAACCAAGCTAATTGTTGGATGTTTTGTCAGTCAACAGATTCCACTGTGGCAGTTCTAGAGTCATTCAAAGAAAGTCAGTGGTCAGTAGTGCATAAATAGTCAGATCCTACAATACTAGTTGGAGGCAACTTCAACCTACTGAGTACAGACTGGGACACCTATAGATTCATTACAGTAGGTAGAAAGACACAGTCCTCCATAGTACTTTTGAACACATTTTTTGAAAACTGTGTTGAGCACCTAGTTCAGCAGCCCACATACAATGGAAATATCTAAGACCTTCTAGTTACAAGCAGGCAAGGCCTTATTAACAATGTCAGTATAGAGACAGGGATTAGAAAACCCAATGTTATTATAGCAACTATGGTTATAAAAGTTAATGACTCAGTTAGCAATGCTAGGAGAGTGTTTCAGCTACAAAGAGCAGATAAGCAGTTTTTAGCATCTCATGTAGACAGCGAATTGATATCACTTAGTTTGAGTAAGATGGATGTTGAGGAATTATGGATGAAGTTTAAACAGATTGTAAATCATGGTCCAGAGAACTATGTCCCTAGTAAGTGGATTAAGGACAGAAAAGCCCCTCATGTTTTAACAAAAAAAACTCAAAAAACGCTCAGGAAGCAAAGGCTGTTGCCTTCTCAGTTCAAAAGAGAATGCACAAATGACAACAGGCAAAGGTAAGTAGAGTTTGATGCAGATGGTGTGAGGTTACAAGGGATACTGTAATAGTATAACTAATTTTCTGGATGTGGTAATGTTTACTGTGGAAGAACAGTTGGGGTGTAGCAAGCACAAGTCAATATATGTATGGAGTCAACTTCTTGATAAAGAGAGGAGGCAGCATATAACAGTTTCACATTGAATTATTTAGTTACATAACTGCCTATGTCTCAGTGCATAACTTCAAACTTGGTACATGTGTTAACAATGTAGGGTGTGCTTGTCTTGCTAATCTTTGGATTTGCTGGGTATCTGATCACTGAAATAGGAGTACTCCATAAACATAAGAGCTCTTCAAAATAGTGCAAAACTCAAATTTAAAGCATAGTAGCAGGTATAATACATGTTTTATATAAAAATTAAGTTGTAAGGATGTTTGAGAATCCCTGCATAATAAGTTATTGTATTTTATTGTGAAGGTACTGTTCAGTTTTCGATCTATGTAGAGCAAAATGAGTATTTCGTATGCCACACCTTTTAGGCAAAGATGTGATTAAACAAAAGAAGAGGGGTGAAACTGCCAAAAAGTGGAGTGCCCTTAAATATGTAAATAATCTGATGGTTGTCTACAGAATAATATAAGGATTTTACGTATTTTAATATTGTAACATTGCAAATGCATGACGGCCATGTTTAGAAATAATATATTTGACTAATATAGTGCCATGTGACTGGACACAGGACAGAGGATAGGGATCGAAGGTCATGGTCTTTGGATCGTGGTTGGTCAGTGCGGTAAGGTTGGTGCACCTAAGAGCCGCCGACATAGTATCACGTGGCCATCAGTTTGTTTTGTGGATGAGATTTAGTAAAATAAAAATGTTTTCATTCTAAACTGTTGTCAGTGTAAATCATTAGTGAACGATTGTGATTTAGACAAATCACTGCTGTACTTAGGCTGGCTATTTACTCAATATAGGGCGCAAATGCAACTGCACAACTGAACCCCTTTTGCAGACAAGTCATGATAAAAGGTTGTGTACAACCCCAAGTGAAGTTGCAATGGGAAAAGATCTATGCATGAAGATCGCAACAACTCCCATTGTCACACTGAAGCAAAAGATCTGGCTGGGAATCTAAGAAAATTATGGTCTTATGTAAAATTGGTAAGCAAGTCTAAAGCTTCTATCCAGTTAGTCACTAACCAGTCTGGTGTGGCAGCTGAAGATAGCAAAATGAAAGCTAAAGTTTAAATTTCACATTTAAGAAATTGTTCACACAGGAGAATCAGTCACACATACTGTTGTTTGACCATCAAACAGACTGCTGTATGGATGACATAGAAATAAGCATCCCTGGTACAGACTGATATCGAGAAACAACTGAAAGAGTTGAAACCAAATAAGTCACCAGATCCAGATGGAATCCTAGTTTGGTTTTACAAAGAGTACTCTGTGGCATTGGCCTCTTACTTAGCTTGCATTTATCATGAATCTGTTACCCAGCACAAAGTCCCAAGAGACTGGAAAAAATTGTATGTGACTCCTGTATATCACAAGGTTAAAGAACAGACCTGGAAAATAACAGGCCAATATCTACAACATCATTTGCTGCAGAATCCTTGAACATATTCTCAGTTCAAATATAACAAACTTTTCTTGGGACCAAGAAGCTTACGTCCATAATCAGCACTGTTTTAGAGAGTGTCAATCATGCAGGACTCGCCTTGCCAGTTTCTCACATGGATGAAGGGTGCACTATGAAGGAAAGGCAAAAGGTAGATTCCATATTTCTAGATTTCCAGAAAACTTGTGACATAGTGCCCCACAGCAAACTGTTAACATAGATATGAGCATATGGCTGGAACACTTTTCCAGTAACAGAGACCAGTATGTTGTCCTCAATGGAAAGTGTTCATTGGAGACAATCATATCATTAGAAGTGCCCCAGTGGACTGTCATAGGACTGCTATTATTTTCTATATACATAAATATATACATAAATTGTCTGACAGACAGGGTGGGAAGCAATCTACAGTTGTTTCTTGATGATGCTTTGGTGTACTGGAAGGTACTGAACCTGAGTGACTGTAGGAGGATACAGGATGACTTAGACAAAATTTCTAGTTGGTGTGTGAATGGCAGCTAGCCCTAAATGTAGAAAAATTGAAATTAATGCAAATCAATAGAAAAAACAGGGTTTGAATTACTAGTGCCCTGCTTGACACAGTAACATCATTTAAATATCTGAGTGTAATGTTCAATGACATGAAATGGAATCCTTATGTAAGGAGTGTGGTAGAGAAAGCAAATGGTTGACTTCCATTTATTGAAATTTTGGGAAAGTGTGGCTCATCTGAAAATGACTCCACACATAGGACACTAGTGCAACCTATTGTTGAGTACTGCTCGAGTATTTGGGATCCACACCAAGTCAGATTAAAGGAAGACATCAAAGTGATTCAGTGGCAGGCTGCTACATTTGTACCGAGCGAGGTGGCGCAGTGGTTAGACACTGGACTCGCATTCGGGAGGACGACGGTTCAATCCCGCATCCAGCCATCCTGATTTAGGTTTTCCGTGGTTTCCCTAAATTGCTCCAGGCAAATGCAGGGATGGTTCCTTTCAAAGGGCACGGCCGACTTCCTTCCCCGTCCTTCCCTAATCCGATGAGACCGATGACCTCGCTGTCTGGTCTCCTTCCCCGAAACAACCAACCAACCTTGCTACATTTGTTACCAGTAGATTCAAACAACACAAAGGTGTTGCAGAGATGCTTTGCGAACTCATATGAGAATCCCTGGAGGGAAGGTAATTTTCTTTTCAAGGAACACTATTGAGAAAATTTAGAGAACCGGCTTTTAAAGCTGACTGCATAATGATTATACTGCCACCAATATAACATTTCACATAAGGACTATGAAGATAAGGTATGAGAAATTAGGGCTCATATGAAAGCAAGTAGATAGTCATTTCACCCTCACTCTATCTGCAGGTGGAACATTTAATGAAATGGCTCTAGTGGTACAGGGTACCCTCCACCAAGCAGCATATGGTGGCTTGTGGAGTGTATATGAAGATTTAGTTGTAGATGTAGTACAGTGGATCACTTCAGCAAATGATATGGCAGGAATAAGTTAAATTCAGAGTGAGGAAAAATTAAGTAGGTGCACTGCAAGATTAAGTGCTTGGTCCATTCCAGTTTTTGGTCTACATAAATGATTTATGGGGCACACTGGGTGACTCTTCAAAAGCATAATATTTTCTGATAACATGACTTTTTTGATAAAAGGTTCAAACACATCCATTCCAGACAGAGCTAGGAGATTCAATGGGCACACATTTGATGAGGCTCAATGTGTGAAGTTTCTGGGTATTCATATAGACAAGATACTGAGGTGACAGCAACATGTGGATGATTAACAAAAAACCTCAGTTCTGCCTGCTTTGAACACAGAAATCTTTATCCCTGTGTTGATCAGCAGACAGGGTTGATAGAATACTATCACTCAACTCTGCCCTATGGCATAATGTCTTGGGGTATTGCAGCTAATGTGAAAAAAGTGTTTATTCTACAGAAGTATATATTGTGTAAAGTTTATAACTGAACTACCTTCCAGAAGCCTCTTCAGTGACCTAGCAGTTCTTACACATACATGCCAATAATTTTACTCCATAATGGAATTTATAGTTAATAAAAAGAGTGAATTTAGGATGAACTCAGAAATTCACAACCACAATATTAGAAGTGTAAATAATTTCCATACACATTGCTCCTCACAGGTTTTCAATCACCTACCATTGTACTGCTCCAGAACAAACTGAAACCAATAAGATGGAGTCACATTGTTCATCATTATCCTGTGATACATTTCCTTCTTATATGTTCCATTAATTCTCACTACATCACAAACTTCATCATCTGCAAAACAACCCCACTCTGTAACTGACCCTCCACTATATATTACCACTGGCATCATATACTGATTTTTCATATGTTTGTATGAAGTCAATGAACAAACATTTGATGATGGGTTCCAAAAATTTCAGACTTAGAATTGTCTATGGACCATTTCTGCATGCCCCAGTTTTTATGTTGCTGTGGTACACTGCAATCTTTTCACCTTATTTTGTTTGGGTAGTAAAGGTTTCCTGGCCACTATTCATCCCTTTAAATTTTCTTCACAGAGACAGCATTGCACTGTACATATATGAACTGATCTTCCTGGAATAATGATACTTGGGGTCTTGCAGGTTGTGAAACACTTGCAATGAGACTAGTTTGCTTGAAATAAGCAATGCATACACCACTGAAGATTTGGCTATGCTTACTTTTGTTACTATTGCCCTACTAGAGTATCCGTCCTGATGCATTTCTCAATTCCAGTCTCCTGTTTGCATTCCGTTAGAAGGTAATATGGTATGAACATAAGTGGGTATACAAACACACTGCAAGATGCATACAGTGTACTGTAAGTTAATGCAAACTAGTTGCTACACAGAAGCTGAAGGACTGGGGTCTCCTCAAATGGAACCAATTTCGGTAAAGGCATGTCACTGTTGTCATGGATATGCACTGGCACCTCTATCCAAACAGCCAGTCAAATACGCAGCAGAAGCACTTAATCATGGAGACCTCTTCTAATATATTCTGTCTGAATGAGATATTTAGCCTCTCACACCTGCAATCACAAGAATTTTACCAATGGTGGCAGTGCCTCATCCCCTTCCCTGCCCTCATATACAGGGCTATTACAAATGATTGAAGCGATTTCATAAATTCACTGTAGCTCCATTCATTGACATATGGTCACGACACACTACAGATATGTAGAAAAACTCATAAAGTTTAGTTCGACGGAAGCCGCACTTCAGGTTTCTCCCGCCAGAGCACTCGAGAGCGCAGTGAGACAAAATGGCGACAGGAGCCGAGAAAGCGTATGTCGTACTTGAAATGCACTCACATCGGTCAGTCATAACAGTGCAACGACACTTCAGGACGAAGTTCAACAAAGATCCACCAACTGCTGACTCCATTCGGCGATGGTATGCGCAGTTTAAAGCTTCTGGATGCCTCTGTAAGGGGAAATCAACGGGCCGGCCTGCAGTGAGCGAAGAAACGGTTGAATGCGTCCGGGCAAGTTTCACGCGTAGCCCGCGGAAGTCAACGGATAAAGCAAGCAGGGAGCTAAATGTACCACAGCTGACGGTTTGGAAAATCTTATGGAAAAGGCTAAAGCAGAAGCCTTACCGTTTACAATTGCTACAAGCCCTGACACCCGATGACAAAATCAAACGCTTTGAATTTTCGGCGCGGTTGCAACAGCTCATGGAAGAGGATGCGTTCAGTACGGAACTTGTTTTCAGTGATGAAGCAACATTTTTTCTTAATGGTGAAGTGAACAGACACAATGTGCAAATCTGGGCGGTAGAGAATCCTCACGCATTCATGCAGCAAATTCGCAATTCACCAAAAGTTAACGTATTTTGTGCAATCTCACGGTTTAAAGTTCACGGCCCCTTTTTCTTCTGCGATAAAAACGTTACAGGACACGTGTATCTGGACATGCTGGAAAATTGGCTCATGCCACAATTGGAGACCGACAGGGCCGACATCATCTTTCAACAGGATGGTGCTCCACCGCACTTCCGTCATGATGTTCGGCATTTCCTAAACAGGAGATTGGAAAACCGATGGATCGGTCATGGTGGAGATCATGATCAGCAATTCATGTCATGGCCTCCAAGCTCTCCCAACTTAACCCCATGCAATTTCTTTCTGTGGGGTTATGTGAAAGATTCAGTGTTTAAACCTCCTCTACCAAGAAACGTGCCAGAACTGCGAGCTCGCATCAACGATGCTTTCAAACTCATTGATGGGGACATGCTGCGCCGAGTGTGGGAGGAACTTAATTATCGGCTTGATGTCTGCCGAATCACTAAAGGGGCACATATCGAACATTTGTGAATGCCTAAAAAAACTTTTTGAGTTCTTGTATGTGTGTGCAAAGCATTGTGAAAATATCTCAAATAATAAAGTTATTGTAGAGCTGCGAGATCGCTTCAATCATTTGTAATAATCCTGTAATTACAGTTATCAATTCAGCAGGCTTGTGTACCCCATCTCCCAGCAGCTGCAAATGGCACAGCACTATCATTAGCCCCATGTGAAGTCAACAGCAATCCACTCAGTTCCTGGTTAACTTATCTAATGGCTTTGTTCATTCAGGGATGACTGTGCCACTACACAACCTCAATATAGCCCATGACTGCATGTGAGGTTGCTGTGCCTTGCACTCCTGATACTATATACTCTCTATCCTTCAGCTGGCTGTTGCCTGATGTGCAGTTCTCAATACCTGTTCCTCTTTACTGAAATCACTATACAGTCCTCGATGTGTTCCATTGCGTGAGCTACAATGGCAATAGGTTTTAAAATACTCCAGACTAGTACCCTGAGCTCAGCTCTTCCAGCAGCTGTTGGCATATGTCCCAGTCATAATAGCTATCTATCAGCAAGAACTTGCTTTTCATATTCTACTCAATTTTTAACATTCTCTCAAATTCTTATTAATGGTCTTCTGGGTCTTACTTTTATTCACGGTTGGTTTAGGCTCCCACCCCTCCCCCATCAACAGATATATCTTTTCTTGAGTTCAATGTTAAAAGAATTATCAACATAATTCCCTTTTCCCACTTTCTTTCTTCCACATCCTACTTCTTTTTTACACCATTCAACTGCTGTACCTCAGTTTTTACATCCCCAATCTCTGCATGAAGGAGGCAAAAACCCATGTCCTCTTCTTCTTTGAACTTCCTATCTGTTACATTCCTTTATGAGTGTAGTTCTGTCTCTGAAGTATGACACAAAGTGTATTGCTGTTTTAAAAAACCTCACATATTTCTTCAAATAATGAATTCATACAATACCTTCTGGCCATATAATATGAGGAGATTAATAGAAATATCTATACATATTTGTATTTGTTGAAATGGCAATTAATTTACTAATGTGTCAACATGTTATAACAAAGATATTTGCAAAGGTATCAAAATAATCACACAGTGACCAGTGGAACTTGAGTGTAGCACATTTGGACTCTCACAGCATCTTACGGGGATGCTGGTGGACCATAATGGTTAGAAAGAGAAAAGAGGGAAAAAATCTCAGCTTACCTCTTGCCTTGATGTAAAATCCACTAGCTCAATATTGTTGAAAAATCACTGAAATTAACAGAAAATTCCTGCATACCAGGCTTTCATCACATTGGTTACAGTAAATGCCCATTTTTTAAAGTTACATCTTTTTTAAGCTTTCAGTGTGGCAATAAGAAACATACATGTACTGGGTGATCAAAAAGTCTTGCTAGACGTGTGAAAGATCTCTTGCGCATGTCGTTTGGTGATGATTGTGTGCTCAGCCGCCACTTTCGTCATGCTTGGCCTCCCAGGTCCACAGACCTCAGTCTGTGCGATTATTGGTTTTGGGGTTACCTGAAGTCGCAAGTGTATCGTGATTGACCAACATCTGTAGGGATGCTGAAAGACAACATCCGACGCCAAAGCCTCACCATAACTCCGGACATGCTTTACAGTGCTGTTCACAACATTATTCCTCGACTACAGCTATTGTTGAGGAATGATGCTGGGCATATTGAGCATTTCCTGTAAAGAACATCATCTTTGCTTTGTCTTACTTTGTTATGCTAATTATTGCTATTCTCATCAGGTGAAGCGCCATCTGTCGGAGATTTTTTGCACATTTGTATTTTTTTGGTTCTAATAAAACCCCATGTCATTCCAAGCATGTGTGTCAATTTGTACCTCTCTAACTACATTATTCTGTGATTTATTCATTTTAATTTGATCACCCGGTATATGTAATATTATGAAAAGGATAGACTGTTATTCACCAGATAGAGGAATGCTGACTCACAGACAGATGCAACAAAAAGACTGCTAAACACTAGAGCTTCTGACCAAAGGCCCTTTTTCTGTAAGAAATGCTCACACATTGACACAAGCACAACTCACACACTCATGATCACTTTCTCAGCCTGCTGAGGTTGGTCTGCACCCAGAAACTGTACCTAACAGGAGAGCCATATGTTGTGCATGGACATGATGATTGACACATATGGTTCGAAAGACAACAGGCAGAAAACAGGAAAGAAGAGAAACAAAAGGAAGGACAGTAAGTAAAGTGATACATTATAGAATAGTAACAAAGGAAAACAGCATTAGGTTGTGGGATGGAAGAAAAGTCATTTGGCAAAATCAAATAAGGGAAAATTCAGGATGGAATAACTACAGTATTATGAAAAATATAGATTGATAATATTGTTGTTATTCTGTCTTGGGTTTTCCATTGTCTGACTCCGTCTAATGGCTTTCCTGCCATCGCTCACCCAGCGCTGTCTTCCTTTGTCCCTGTTATCTAATATACACTCCTGGAAATGGAAAAAAGAACACATTGACACCGGTGTGTCAGACCCACCATACTTGCTCCAGACACTGCGAGAGGGCTGTACAAGCAATGATCACACGCACGGCACAGCGGACACACCAGGAACCGCGGTGTTGGCCGTCGAATGGCGCTAGCTGCGCAGCATTTGTGCACCGCCACCGTCAGTGTCAGCCAGTTTGCCGTGGCATACGGAGCTCCATCGCAGTCTTTAACACTGGTAGCATGCCGCGACAGCGTGGACGTGAACCGTATGTGCAGTTGACGGACTTTGAGCGAGGGCGTATAGTGGGCATGCGGGAGGCCGGGTGGACGTACCGCCGAATTGCTCAACACGTGGGGCATGAGGTCTCCACAGTACATCGATGTTGTCGCCAGTGGTCGGCGGAAGGTGCACGTGCCCGTCGACCTGGGACCGGACCGCAGCGATGCACGGATGCACGCCAAGACCGTAGGATCCTACGCAGTGCCATAGGGGACCGCACCGCCCCTTCCCAGCAAATTAGGGACACTGTTGCTCTTGGGGTATCGGCGAGGACCATTCGCAACCGTCTCCATGAAGCTGGGCTACGGTCCCGCACATCGTTAGGCCGTCTTCCGCTCACGCCCCAACATCGTGCAGCCCGCCTCCAGTGGTGTCGCGACAGGCGTGAATGGAGGGACGAATGGAGACGTGTCGTCTTCAGCAATGAGAGTCGCTTCTGCCTTGGTGCCAATGATGGTCGTATGCGTGTTTGGCGCCGTGCAGGTGAGCGCCACAATCAGGACTGCATACGACCGAGGCACACAGGGCCAACACCCGGCATCATGGTGTGGGGAGCGATCTCCTACACTGGCCGTACACCACTGGTGATCGTCGAGGGGACACTGAATAGTGCACGGTACATCCAAACCGTCATCGAACCCATCGTTCTACCATTCCTAGACCGGCAAGGGAACCGCGCTGTTCCAACAGGACAATGCACGTCCGCATGTATCCCGTGCCACCCAACGTGCTCTAGAAGGTGTAAGTCAACTACCCTGGCCAGCAAGATCTCCGGATCTGTCCCCCATTGAGCATGTTTGGGACTGGATGAAGCGTCGTCTCACGTGGTCTGCACGTCCAGCATGAACGCTGGTCCATCTGAGGCACCAGGTGGAAATGGCATGGCAAGCCGTTCCACAGGACTACATCCAGCATCTCTACGATCGTCTCCATGGGAGAATAGCAGCCTGCATTGCTGCGAAAGGTGGATATACACCGTACTAGTGCCGACATTGTGCATGCTCTGTTACCTGTGTCTGTGCCTGTGGTTCTGTCAGTGTTATCATGTGATGTATCTGACCCCAGGAATGTGTCAATAAAGTTTCCCCTACCTGGGACAATGAATTCATGGTGTTCTTATTTCAATTTCCAGGAGTGTATTATTTTATTCAGTGTCTGTCCTTTTGTTTCTCTTTTATCCTGTGTTTTATGAAGGTTGTACCAGAAGTAAGGTTCCCATATTTTTTGCAAGTAGAAAACATTGTTTAATGTTATTAATTTATACATCACTGAAAAGCTTACACTTCTGTCTATTTTTCAACATAGTCTCTATTTTTTTTTTTTTTTACTCACTTTTGAAGACGGTGCTCCAGCTTTTGTATTCCTACGTCAAAGAAGCCTCCCACTGACCTGTTGAGGAAGTTTGTGGCCTCCGCTAGGACTTCATCATCACTCTTGAAGCATTTACCACTTAAGTGTTCCTTTAGCTTGGGGAAGAGGTGATAATCACTGGAGTCTAAGTCTGGGTTGTACAGGGGATGTGGCATGACATTCCACCAAAACTTCTTCAAAAGCTCCTGAGTTTGACAAGCAATGTTGGGTCGAGTGTTCCCAAGGAGAAGCACTACTCCCTCTGTCAGTTGTCCTCTCTGGCAATTCTGGATTGCTCGCCAGAGTTGGGTCAATGTTTCACAATATCTGTCTGCGTTTATTGTCATCCCAGGTTGCATGAAATCGATGAGGAGTACCCCTTCTGATCCCAAAAGACAGTCACCATAACCTTTCCTGCCAACAGTGTTTGTCTGAATTTCTTTGGAGGCGGTGAACTGGAGTGACCCCGCCGACGAGACTGTTGTTTTGTTTTGGGGGTGTAATGAAACACTCACATTTCATCTCCTGTGATGATAGAGTCCTACAACTTCTCCTTGTTACCTCCCTCCTCACATTGTTGAGGAAACTTGCAAGCACAGTCAAGGCATTGCTCCTTGTGTGCGTCAGTCAGCATCCGGGAGACCCACTAAGCACACACCTTGTGATAACCAATAGTTTCTGTTAAAGTTCTTTCAATTGTGCCAGGGGAAGCTTCAGGAATGCATTCAACAATTTCACAGACAGGACCCTCCAATCTTTGAGCAAGTCACTGTTGATCTTCTGAACAATTGCATCTGCAACTGGTGGTCTTCCACTCCATTCTTCATCATTAATGTCCATGCGTCCATCAGCAAAAGACCTGCAGAATTTGTGGACATGCTGAATGGACATGCACTCTTCACCATAAACCTCAGTCAGTTGCCAATGAATCTCCATGGGTGGTAACTTCCTTGCGTGGAGAAACCGGATTACTGCTCGAACCTCACACCTGGCAGGAGCATTGATCAACACTTCCATCTCTGATGACTGCCAATCCAACACTGGGCAATGTAGTGAATCGTGTATGGGTGGGCTCAAGAGTGGGGGAACCACTGCACATGGCACTGTTGTCGGATTTAGCCTAGCACCTTCGCTCGAGGCTGTAGTTCATTGGGAACCTTACTTTTGGTACAACCCCCATACTTGTTGCCTTCCAACTCATACACAACACTCAGTTCTCCCATCAGGTTTAAGCAGCCAGAGATTGGGGTCATGAGTGTGTGAGTTGTGTTTGTGTGAATGTGAATGTGTGTTTTAGTTTAGAAGTAGACCTTTTGGCCAAAAGCTCAAATGTTTAGCAGACTTTTTGTTGTACCTGTCTGTAACTCAAAGTCTCTTCAATATGGTGAACAGTAATATATTCTCTTCATAATAGCCATTATTCCAGAACTGTATCTGCTAATCTGTACTTAAATAATTATTATTTTCTTTTTTTTACATTTACCATTTTGAATGTGACTGGTGATCCATTCCGAGAACTGTGTGAAATTGATTGTTGTCTGAAGGACTGTGTGCTGTAGAATACTGTAGTTTAAAAAAATTGTTGCCAATGAAATTATCAAGAAATGTAAGTGCTGGCCTGATGTTGATGGAATAGAAGCATAAATGTAAGATACGTTGGTCAACACTGAAATTAAAATGTCTAGTTTGAATAAATGAGGAATCATGAAAAATTTGACTCAGATATGTTGTGTTTGTCATTCAGCTGTCTGACTATCAATAAAAACAATTTCAGATTGTGAGACCTTGATTCTAAGTACATCACTGAAGAACTTCACACAACAACCAGGGTAGTAGACCTCAGTGTCACATAGTCCTCAGGTATGTATACTTGCCAAAAAGGTATTACTGTCTCTAAACAGCTGAGCTGTATGCTTCCATGAAGTATAAATTTTGTCCCTTGAAGTTCTTGCTTAGGATTTTCAGCTAATGTCAGTATTTTCTTATTGATCGAAAGATCAGAAATCTGATTTTCTTTTATGTTTCTCAAAAGTACTTGCACCTCAGTGCTACCTTCTGCCTTCATGTTCAATGGCAGTCATGACAAAATGTCAGCCACTGAATTCTGCTCCTCTGTATCTCGAAATTGAATCTTGAGAAAAAAACCTTTGAATCAATCTATTGTGCAACAGCTGATTTTTCGCTAAAAATGATATGAGCACACAATTACTTTCTGATCTGTTAATAGATAATGATAATTGCAGAAAAGACACACTATTGCTAATGTTTCTTTGTCAGCTGTAATGTAGTTTCATTCACAGGCTGTTGGCAATCTGCTAGCAAAAGCTAGAATTCTTCTTTTAACTTCCTCCGGTGTTTCTGTCATTTGATAAATCTCTACAACCATTCATATGCTGATGAGTCACAGACAGCATGACACTCCTTTGTAAAGCCAGGACAACTTAGAATTATAGGCTCACTTAGTACTTGATTGATTTTCTGAAATTCTTTTATACTTCAGGGACACACATCGTGATATATCTTTCTTTAACACATCTGCTAAAAGTACACTATTTAGTGTCTGGTCTGGAATGAAATGTAAGGAAAATACTACTGAACTGAGACATGGGTTAAGTTTCTTTCTATTTATGGGCTCTAGACGTTTCAGAATAACTGCAAACTTTGCAGGAAATGGTCTTATACCTTCCAATGTGTCCTAGGAATTTTAATTTGACCCTGTGAAATTTGACCGTTTCCAGATTAAGAGAAACATACAGCACCCATGGTCTAGGAGTAGTGTTTTTGACTAGTAATCAAAATATGCTGGATCTGGGACTGCCAATCGGCATGAGTCAATGAGAAAAAGAAGGAATAAACAATGGATAGATAACATTCTACGTTTCAGAGCTTGGAATGTCAAAAGTTTGAAAGTGGTAAGAAAGCTAAAAAAATATAAAAACAGAAATTCAAAGACACATTCTAGATAAAGTGGGGTCAGTGAAGTGAAATGGGAAAAAGATAAAGATTTTTAATCAGGTGAGTACAGAATAATAGCAACAGCAGAAAATAATGGTACATGGGGACCATTCGTTATGAATAGGAAAGAAGGGCAGAGAGTGATCTACAGTGAACAGATCAGTGATAGGGTTGTTCTCATCAGGTTTGACAGCAAATTAACACTGACAATGACAGTTAAGGTAGATATGCTGACATTGCAAGCAGGAGATGAAGAGACAGAGTATATGAGGATAATGAATGGGTAATTTTGTATGTAAAGGGAGATGAAAATCTAATAATCATGTTGGATTGGAATGCTGTTTTAGAGGAAGGATTAGAAAAAGTGTTATGGGAGAATATGGACTGAGCATGAGAAATGAGACAGGAGAAAGACTAACTGAGTTCTGCAAAAAATTTCAGATGCTAATAGTGAATACTCTGCTCAATAATCACAAGAGAAGGAGGTATACTTGGAAAATACCAGGAGAGACAGAAAGATTCCAGTTGGATTACACATGGTCAGACAGAAATTTCAAAATCAAATGATGGAGTGTAACTGTTGTGACAGTGCCATGACATTTAACAGTGCCGCCACGACAGTATGCGCAAATGGCGATAGAGGCACTCCGCAACTTGGCTGAGTGTGGGAGTGCCACCTAGCTACAAACGGCGCCGGGCGCATGTCACGGCACGGGAGTCGAATAAGAGATACTGAGTTGTTATCATGTAACAAGCTATTGTTTCTAAGTGAGTGTGTTTGAATATCCACGCAATTATTGGTGATTAAAGGTTATAACACTTTTTGGAGACGAGGATGGGATATTTTCACTGCGTTGTGGATTTGTGTGTTCATGACGGGGCAGACATGGAACAGCTTATGCAAGCGCTCATTGAACAACAAACACAGCTGATGGCTGCTATTCAGGCATTGTCGACGTCGCTTACTCATCGTCTGTCTTCCTCTTCTCTGCCTCCATTCCCTCCTTAAGAGGAGGCCGCTGAAGATTGGGAGGATTATGAGAAGCATTTGCGGCAACACTTCTTGGCTTTCGGCGCTGTCAACGCTCCTATGTGTAAGTCGTTATTTCTATCTTGGATTTCTCCACGGATCTATCAGCTGCTATCTCAGTTAGCCCCTCTGCGGGAACCTGCCTCTCTGTCCTTCCAAGAAATGTGTGACTTATTGTCTAACTATTACCGAAAAAACACCCATGTCGTTGCCGCCCGTGTGGCGTTGTACCGGTGTCCTAAACAGCCCCATCAATCTTACCTGGCTTGGGTGGCGGAACTCCATGGTCTGAGTAGGAAATGTCAGTTTGTCACGGACACTCATCATGAGTCTTATGCTGATTCAGTTGTTAGGGATGCTATTCTACAGCTTGCTCCTGATAAAGAAGTTCGACAACGTGCCCTACAACTGCCAAACCCGTTGTTGTCGGAAGTTCTAAGCATCGCTCAATCCTTTGAAGTGTCTCACGCTGCTGGCACGCAAATAGACGCATGGTGTGATGTAGGCACTGTACAGTCAACTTTCGACATGGACAATTTGCCTGTTTCACAGGAGAACAAAGTAGTGGCAACGGTTCACTCTCGTAATCAACGTCGCGTTGGGCCGCAACGCTCGCAGCGAAAACAGCAACCACAGAAGCAGGTTCGTTCCGCACTTCATCCTTGTCCACGTTGTTTCGTACAGCATGGCAGGGCCGCGTGTCCAAAATGTTGGGCCACGTGTAACTCATGTAGGAAAAAAGGCCACACTGTTTCTCTGTGTCAGTCCCCCAAAGTTCCTGTTGACGAGGACGAGGCATCGGACATGGATGTAAACTGTGTGCTTTCTCAAACAAATAAGTTGTTTGTTACTGTTCGTGTTCTGGATAAAGACATTCGCATGCAAGTGGACACTGGTTCTGCAGTAACTCTCATTAATTCTCGCATGTATTTGGAGTTGGGCTCCCCTCCCTTGTCTCCAGTTACGCGAAATCTGAGAACTTATAATAAACAGAAAATTCCTATCATTGGCCAATTTGATGCTTCCACTGCCTACAAGTCTGTTGTTAGGCCCCTCACATTTTATGTGGTGGATCATGCGGGCACTGAAAACCTGTTTGGTTATGATGCTTTCCAGTTGTTCGGGTTCTCCATTGATGATGATGTGCACCTCATATCTGGGGATATTCCGTATCAACAGCTGGATGGATTGTGTTCTGAATTTTCGTCCGTGTTCTCTGCTGGTCTGGGTTGTGCTAAGGATTTTGAAGCCCACATTACTCCTAAACCTACAGCTTGCCCTAAGTTTTTCTGGGCACGCCCTATTCTGGTGTCGTTGCGTGCACCTGTCAAGGCTGAGATAAACAGGTTAACAGCTTCAGGGATTCTCCTTCCTGTTACCTCCAGCGAATGGGCATCACCAATCATGGTGGTTTCTAAACCAAACGGGAGTCTGTGATTGTGTGGTGATTTTAAAGCCACTGTCAACGCTCAGAGCCTCATTGACACTTATCCTCTTCCCCGTCCTGAGGAGTTATTTACCAAGCTCGCTGGGGGCCAGTTCTTTTCCAAACTTGACTTATCGGAGGCGTACCATCAATTGCTGTTGGATGCTTCTTCCAAGGAATTTCTCGTCATCAACACTCCTTGTGGGTTGTATCAGTACCAGCGATTACCATTTGGCATCGCTAGCACGCTGGCCATTTTTCAGCGGTTTTTGGAACAGCTCATGGCTTCCGTTCCCGGCTGCGTAAACTATCTGGATGACATTGTTGTCACGGGGGCCTCCACTGAGGAGCACCTTCGCAATTTGCATTCACTGTTTCGAGTTTTGTATTTGGCTGGATTGAGGTGCAATCTGGACAAGCCACAGTTCTTCCAACCCTCTATTGTGTATCTTGGTTTCCACTTGTCCCGTAAGGGTATACGTCCTCTACATCAGCACGTTGCGGCCATTAACGCTCTACCACGGCCGTCTACAGTCAAAGAACTTCAGGCGTTTCTAGGCAAGATTGCTTATTATCACAAATTCATTCCATCCGCAGCGGCGGTAGCTCATCCTCGGCATCAGCTGTTATGCAAAAACGTCCCTTTCTGTTTGTCCGACGAGTGTGAGCAGGCTTTTGTCCGTCTGAAGGCTCATTTGCAGTCAGCGCCTTGTCTTGCCACATTCCGTCCGGGTCAGCACTTGGTTCTGGCGACTGACGCGTCACAGTTATGGCCTAGGGGCTGTTCTCACCCATCGGTATGAGGATGGGTCAGAACGACCCATTGCCTATGCTTCCAAGACTCTCAATGATGCGCAACGGCATTACTCTCAAATCGAAAAGGAGGCGCTCGCTATCATTTATGCTCTAAAAAAGTTCAGCGTTTTTTTGTATGGTTCTAAGTTTCACCTCATCACCGACTACAAGCCGCTGGTCTCTCTGTTCAGCCCATCGGTGTCGCTTCCGGATAAGGCAGCTAACCGCCTGCAACGTTGGGCCTTATACTTGTCTCGTTTTCACTATGAGACTCACTATCGCCCCACAGCCCAGCACGCCAAAGCTGATGCATTGTCGCGATTGCCGATGGGCCCCGACCCGGTTTTCGATCGTGATGAACTACTCTGTTTTCACATTGATGAGGAAGAACGTCGTGTGGTCAAGGGTTTTCCACTTACAGGTTCGCAGGTCGCGTCGGCTACTGCGCGGGACCTGGTCCTGTGTCAGGTGATCGGTTTTGTTCAACGGGGTTGGCCGGACAGGACCAAGGGCCGGGCATCGGATCCCCTTCACAATTATCATGACTTGCGCCTTCGTCTGTCTGTTCGTGATGGTGTTGTTCTTCTGGCCACGGATGGCGCATCTCCATGGGTCGTGGTGCCAACCTCTCTTTGCAAAGATGTTCTCAACCTGTTGCATGAAGGCCATTGGGGTATTTCTCGGACTAAGTCCCTGGCCCACAGGCACGTTTATTGGCCCAGTATTGATTCGGACATCACCCACATGGTTGCTGCGTGTGGTCAGTGTGCTCAACAACTGGCTGCACCTCGTACAATGCCCTCTCCGTGGCCTGATCCGGCACAGCCATGGGAACGGGTGCATGCCGACTTTGCCGGCCCCTTCCTCGGTGCTTAATGGCTACTGTTGATTGACGCCTTCTCGAAGTTTCCATTTGTTTTTCGATGTCCGTCACCCACCACTGCGGCGACGATGCTGGCTTTATCCAAAATCTTTGCGCTAGAAGGTCTTCCATCCACGATCGTCACGGACAATGGCCCTCAGTTCTCTTCGCAGGCCTTCCGTGATTTCTGTACTGGACAAGGGATTCATCATGTTGCAGCACCGCCCTTCCATCCGCAATTGAATGGGGAGATCGAGCACCTTGTCCACACTTTCAATAGCCAGATGAAAAAATTCCTTAGTGATTTTTCTTATCGCTTCACGCCTCTGGGTGATTGCAGCCCTGCTGAACTCTTGCACGGCCGCCAACCGCACACTCTACTGCACGTGCTTCACCCTGTCAGGCCTTGTGCTGTGTCCCCTAGTGTGGGAAAATACTCGGTGGGCGCCGACATGTGGGCACGAGGGTATGGATCTCGCCCTAAATGGATTCCAGGGGTGGTCAAGGCTCTTCGCGGCCGCCGGCTTTGTGAAATACGTACGGATGATGGCATGGTTGTTCGCCATTATGACCAGATGCGCCACGAGTGGTGGCCACGCCGGTGCCACCGCCCCTTCCTTCGCCTCCACCAGCCCGAGAAGCCAGTCCTCTCGCTGCTGTCGATCTACCGTATGCGTTGATGCAGCCAACGTCGCTATCGCTTCCGAGTATGCCGGAACCGACCCCAGTCGCGATGCCGTCTTCTCCGGGACCCATCTCACTGGAGCACACCCCCAGATCCACGACACCTATGGATGCTGCTCCGGAGTTTTCACCATCATCTCGTCCAGGAGGCACGTTCCACGCACAAGCTTCCGTCCTGGACATTTTCGACCATACTCTTGTGTCTCTCCACGGGATCTTCTCGGGGCCTCACAAGAGGCCATGGATGTCTCCACACTGTCCATGTCTCCAAGGAAGTGAGTGTTTTTTTTTCAAGGTGGGAAAAGTGTTTTGACAGTGCCACGACATTTAACAGTGCCGCCATGACAGTACGCGCAAGCGGCGATAGAGGCGCTCCGCAACTCGGCTGCGCACGGGAGCACCACCTAGCTACGAACGGCGCCGGCCGCATCTCACAGCACAGGAGTTGAATAAGAGATACTGAGTTGTTATCATGTAACGAGCTATTGTTTCTAAGTGAGTGTGTTTGAATATCCACGCAATTATTGGTGATTAAAGGTTATAACAGTAACATATACCCAGAACCAAATGTAGACACTGGTCATAATTTAGTAATGATGAAAAGTAGACTGAAGTTTAGGAGTAGCACCCAGAAGAATCAGTGTGGAAAGAAATGGGATATTAAACTACTGAGGAATGATGAGACATGTTTGAAGTTTGCTAAAATGTGGATACTGTGATGCAGAATACCAAAGTAGGCAGTTTAGTTGAAGAAGATTAAAACTGTATAAAGAGGGCAATCACAGATGTTAGACAGACAAACAAATGCACAAAGAAATTAACTGCAAAGAAACCTTCAGTAACAAAAGAACTACTTCAGTTGAGTAAAGAAAGAAGGAAGTACTAAAATGCTGAGGAAAAGACAGGAATACAACAATGTTAATCACTTAGGAGTGAAATAAATAGGAAGTGCACAGAAGCCAAGGCTAAATGGTTGCAAGAAGTATATGAAGAAATCAAAGAAGAAATGATCATTGGAAGGACTGACTGAGCATATAGAAAAGTCAAAACAACCTTTAGTAAAATTAATATCAACATTAAGAGCACAAAGGGAATTCCACCAATAAATGCTGAGGAGACAGTGGATAGATGGAAAGAGTGCATTGCCTCTAGGAGGAGGAGGACTTGACTGATGACCTTGTCTGACAGAGAAAGAAATTGAAGTTGATATCAAAGGCAAAGGGGCTCCACTATTAGAATCATAATTTAAAAGAAATCTGGAAGACTTGTGATCAAATAAGGCACATTGATAGATATCATTACATTGGAGGTCTTAAAATATTAGGGGAAGTGGCAACCAAATGCCTATTCAAGCTGATGTGTGGAATATATGAGACTGATGACATACCATGAGACTTCTGCAAAAATATCATCCACACAATTCCAAAGATATCAAGAACCAATAAAAGTGAGAACTGTCACACAATCAGGTTAACAGCTCATGCATCCAAGCTGATGATTGGAATAATATACAGAAGAATGGAAAAGAACATTGAGGATCTGTCAGATGACAATCAGTTTGACTTTAGGAAAGGTAAAGGTACCAGAGTGGTGGTTCTAACATTGTATTATGCAAGAGAAGCTATATGAAGAAAAATCAAGACATGCTCACATGATTTGTTGATCTAGAACAGTTGTTCACTAACATAAAATGGGGCAAGACACTCGAAATTCTGAAGAAAAGAGGAATAAACTATAGGGAAATTACTCAACAGGTTTTCTAATTACTCTCGCTGTCAAGTGTTTAATCTGTCTGAATTCCAGCAAATCACATTCTTTTCATTCCTGTTCAGTCCTTGAATATTTCCAGATACCCCACTGGTACTCTAATTTGTCTTTATATTCACATTTTTAATGCTCTCAGTATAAACATCCCCTGGAAAATAGGTATAGTAATAAATTCTTTATCCTTATCAGCATCCTCCCCCCCCCCCCCCCTCCTTGTCCTAAACTCTAGATATTATTTTATGATCATTCAGCAAAATGTTTGCTTTATGAACCATAAGCCAGTCTACAGCTAACAAAATATCTCATTTTAATTTTGACACAGCAAACATATTTGCAGAAACATCATATCCAGTATTTGGAACTTAACCATTGCTTCTTCTCAGATTTACACACATTGATTACCTATAATCACCTACAAAATCACTCCTCTGATAGAAAGCATCACTGTTTCGACATTAGTTGTTACTTCTTGCTACAGTTCTTAATTAATTAAGTTTACCTGGCTAACTGTATCAACAAGCAGGTTGACACTCCAACCAACTATTTTGCCTTTAACCATAGGTTGTAATCAGTTACTGCTCTCTACTACTCTTTCTCTCAAGAGCACATTTCTCAAATGTTCCCCATTATGGTAGTTAATGAATTCTGTTGTGCAAGCAGTCCCCTTTTCAGGTGTAGGCTCAATGATATTTTCTACACCATTGCTCTGTCTGACTCATTTGCTAGTGATGGCCATTGGTTTATTTTGTTCATGTGGCCCTATTACACAACCCACATTAACATATCAATTTGTCTTACCATTTCTCTCCTTCATTATATATCGCTATCAAATCCAGACAGTTTTGTTGGCATACCATTCTGTCCCATTCTTATTGGGTTTGTAATTCTGTTTCTCAACACTTTTTGATTTCTATAAACTATTTTTGTAATTCCTATCACAAAAATTAGAATCTCCATGATTGTTTCTAACCACACAACCACTGTTTAGTTCATACACCTGATTACCCTGATTCTGTTCTGACTTTGGTCTCTGCTATGTTCCATACTTCTGGTTCCTTTTAGAATTACCCCATTCATATAATTAATTTAAATAGTCAAACTAATATAGCAACTCAAACAATTATTGACTAGTCTCCTATGAGTGGTAAAATTAGTTTTTCCCCCAGCAGCTGGTGGCAGTCTACAAATAAATACATTCACCAATTTCAATTCACAAACTGGTTCATCTAAATACCTACATTGTTCCAGATGCCTCCACCAAATTACATAATCCACTCCATGAATAATTACACTGTAATTCTGGCATTAAAAGCTCTAACCTTAGGCTCTGCTGTGCTCCACTTGACCAATATTTTGACATGAAATGTCTCTATAATTGGCTGTATATTATAAATCTGTCTACAATAAGTAATACCTACTTGAGTGCATTTCCCTCTAAGTGATTCACTCTGAAATGCATTCTTTTCTGGTCACCCCATATAGCAGGTAATGTTCCATGGAATACCTTTGAAAATAATGCCGTATGCATCTTCCCCTGAGGTTCAAATGTGGAAAACTTTTGTGTGTGTTCCTTCTCCAACACAAAATGAAAACCTTTCTGGAACTCACTATTATTTATTGATCTTGAATCAGTTTGATTTCCTGGGTAGCTGGTAATGCTAGCTTACAAATTACTATTTTCTATATTTTCACTCCATATGTGGCATACATTATGCTTACTACCAGAGCCCCCATCTTACTCTTGTTACTCGCTCCTGTGAACGGGAACGCGTTATGCAGATCTTGGTGCCTCTCGCATCCATCTAGAAAAGATAACCTGAAGATGCCTAAATAAGGTGAAATGCACTGTTGAAAAATAAAAAACTAAAATTGCAACTAAGACTGTTTTTAACCAATACTTTATTTTCACCCTGATGTTTTACATATCCAATTGTTTTGCTGTCATCATCATCATCATCATCATCTTCCTCATAGGATGGTGATGTCTCCTGAAATCCAGTTGTATTCTTTGCATTTTTCTTTATATTTCTCCTTGCATCTAATCTATTGATACACACACTTTTTACACTCAAATCACACTCTTGCTAGTTCTAGTAACCCAAATTTGAACGTCTGCTATTTCCTTTTCCAATATCTTGCCTAAAGATTCTAGTTCTTCCCAGACCTCACAATTTTCTCTTTTCAAATAATCCCTGAAATTTTTCCTCTTACAAATGTTATTTTATGCAACAAGTTATGAATTAAGCCGAGTCAGTCAATAATTACAGTTGATTTCCTGATATGGTCATCTTAACCTAATGGTAACTTACAAACGAGAGAGAGGTGGTTATAACATGTAATCTACCCCTCCTTCATATAATTTATTGGTTGTCAGTGTCTTTACGCTTATCACATTATAAGTTTCGAGAGGAGTAAGATTGACAATAAACTTTTTACTTATCTTCTTTTCTCATGCACCAGTTCTTCACATCCAGGGGTTGAATCTTGAAGCTGAAATTTTTGACATTATAGGTTCTCATGGTTCCAATTGTTGTAATTAATTTTGTATTAAGCCTGTTCAGATTTTTTGTTTCCTTCACGATAATTTATTCTCTCACATTTTTCTATATCACACTGTCTTTTGAATTTTCACATTAACAAAGTCGAAATTACATTGTTCTTCCCAAAAATAAAAACATGTTCGCTCGCATCAGAGGCATGCCAGTACTAATTCACTCAGCAGTAATAACAATATTCCAAATGTTTACAACTTTTCTTGACAAATGAATTTCTATTAATTTACATTATTATTTTATAAATGAATCCAGAAATAAACATAATAAACAGTACTAAATTGTATAATTAATAATAGAAATTTTAAGTGTGCCAAATATTTCGTAATTTCAAATGTTTCTAAAAGAAAATAATTTCAACTGTACATTCAGAGCTAGTCATAACGATTGTAACAAAGAAAATAAAGTAATTTCCTTTTACAGATTTTAGCCTGAAATGTAATACATTGTGTACAAAATCATATGAAATTCTTTTAGAAAAACAGCTGAGATAACAGTAACCTATTCAAAATTTGAGGATATTTCTGGTACTGACTACTTCTGTTAAGGAAAGACAATGCTAGAGGAGGGTGTCCCTTTGCAATATTAGGTCTCCCAAAATTTGGAAACAATGTGTTTACAATATTTTGTGATAGACTATAAGGTTTGCCAAATGGTGTACAAAAAGATGCCAAAAGATGGAATACAGATGTATATAACTATCCCATAAATAATGTATTACAGAAAACACAAGAGAAATATTTACTATTCATATCATAATTTATGCATATATCTGTCACAAGACAATTGATACAAAGTGAAAACAAAACATTACAACACTAAACTATAGAAATAAATAGAGTGATAATGTAAATTATTAGAATTATAAATTGCAAGTTTACATCTATAAAGTCACACCTTCAAAATATTCAAAAGAGAAGAGAAAAAATTCAGAGCCTAAATGTGCGACGAGTGAGCTGACTCGAAAAACTCACAATGACTGGTACAGACCAGAAGAATATACTCAGTCATGAGAAGGAATATAACAAAAAATCAATCAGCCACATAAACCAGAGCATTTAAGGATATTTTGACTCATGAAAGGACAAAATAATGAAAAAATATTAGGGCCTAAGCTTACAATATGGGGACCAATCCGTGAGTCCAAACCACAGTGGGTACAGACCAGCAAAAAATGTTTCCACACAACAAAAAGAATAAAGTTCATAATCATATCAATAAGTTCAATCACATGTAAAGAGTAATTATAGGAAGCATCTAGCCTCAATCAATATTTGTACATTTTCCTTGAGTACACACCGTCAGTCACAATGACCAGAGATACCCAAAACCGAGTTAATCATGAGTTTGCCCAAAACTCAAGTTTCATTCAGATACAATATTGTAGTACTCAGGATAAATACAGGTAATCAGAGTCATAAATAGCTTTGAATGATGACATAGTCAAATAGCTTGAGGACCAAAATCATTGTATGAAATCAGACATGTACACATCTTCTTATACTGTCTATATTAGTAAGTGTTTTCCACACTATATTCTAATTGTTCATACAAACTAAACCAAAATACGTAGAGGCCTAGAAGTTTTATTATAAACTGAAAAAAAATAAATACATAATGTATTGGAAACTCAATCCCCCTGCTTGAAAAAACATACATTTATGTGGAATAACACTGTCTTTGTCAGTAACCTTTTTTTATCCCTAAACAAATAGTTCCACAAAATCTTCATATAGGATAATTTCTTGGCTAAAAATTTACAAATCTCAGTCACAGTACTGATATAGTTGACAGATGCCTGAGTACATTACCCAGCATCCATGATCTCTTGTGTAAGTCGACTGGACCAGCAGGGTACAGCCATACAGCAGTCTGGGGAGTGGATCTACCCACATCTCTCAATTTTCTCCCTAGATTTCTCATCACACAGTCCAACGGATAGGTTACTTCCAGCGTAGCATTAATATCAAACCCTGCAACATTGTTTTGTGTACTAAATATGCTATTCAATACCATGCAAAAGCAAGGGTATAGGATTTACAGCAGATATGAAAATTTAGTAAACAGAGTTGAATGCAATGAAAAAAATGAACTAGTTAGATGATAAAGCACAAATCTATTACAAAACATAACACTATAATTGTATGAAATTATAAATATAGTGAATCATAGATTTAAACTCAGTCAGTAGATAAGACAGGACTTTAAAAATCACATGATCTTACATACTAAATTCATGACAAACAAAACACAATTATATAGTCATATGAATCTGCAAACATATTGCATATTTTATTCCAGACTAGGGATCATTATGCATCCATGATCAAAGGTTTTGTCTTCTGTAGTAAATGTTAAAAGTACCAGAGAGTTTAACAATTTGCTTCACTTAACAGTAGCTCCTCTTATCTTTACACTACAATGGACATTTCCACAAAATCCTTACTATACTTAATCTTGTCTCTAAATTGTTCAGATACATCAAATTTGGCTACATGTATCAATCAAACGGTTACCTCCCCACTGATCAGTCTTAATTTTAATGTAAGGATGCCCAAAATCTGAATCATCATCTCTGTTATTAGACACTTCATGTACAAGATCACATTCAGTTTCATCAAATGCTACATCACCACTGTCTTTAGAGGGTTTTATCAACTTTGCTGGTATCATAACATTACTTTGGTTACTCATGTTGTCAGGTAAAGACTGATTGCAGTGAATGGATTCAATGGCACCACTAACATCACTTGTTACAGAAGGAACATAAAACATATTACCGTCAAATTTACACTTCCTGCTTAGATCTTCTTTAACTTCATTCCACCAACTGGGATACAAATTCTGACTAAGCACATCTAACTTATTCCAGAGTGCGCATTTATCTCTGTTATCTTCAATCTGGCCCCAAAATTACTCCAAAAAGTTTTCACCTTTATTCTCTAGGCTTGCAGATAATTCACTTTTACTATTTGGGTCATTACTCTGCATGACATTAATGCAAAACTGCTTTGCCCGGACTGGTATTCCATGACTCTTGCTTACGATATCACACAAATCACTTACCTAATCCGTCAACATCATTCACAAATAACTCTGAAACTTCATTATTCTTAAACTCCACAAATGCCTGGTACTCATCATCATCATATTCCTCCAATTACCTCATCAACAACATCAATAACAATACAAGTCCTATCTCCATCTTAGTCACTTACCTCACCTACATTCATTTGCAATATGCTACCAATGTCAGACTTATCAATCTCAGTTATTTCACAGCTCTCATTCACATCCACATCAAAAATACCACCTAGTTCAGATCCAATACAGTCATCACCTGATTTATATACATGAATAACACTGTTTTTTGACCTAGAGAAGAAATAATTAGTACGTACGACATGAAAATTCTCACTAATCTCACATTCTGGTTTAGATTGGCACCTATATCACCATAATAAAACATAGTATTCCAAAACTTTGGATCAAAACATAAATGAGAATTTTTATATTCCTTCTGTTCAATTTCAGATACATGTGCCATATCATTAACACTGTTATTATTGTCTAATTGCAAGTGTAATTTGGGGGTCCTATGATTGTTGTGTTTCCTTGCCCCAAAACTGTGGATCTTCATTGAGACCAGTACAACACAAGGAGGAAACATGATTTTCACATTGAAGGTAAAAAATTGAAGGTTGTGCAGAAGGGTGTACAGTACTCTAGTACGAAGATATTTAATGCTCTTCCTCCAGAAGTCAAATGAGAAATAGTCAACAAATCTACAATTAACAATACCAGAGACAGAAAGTTGCTACTCACCACATAGCGGAGATGCACAACAAAAAGATTCACACAATTGTAGCTTTCAGCCATTAAGGCCTTTGTCAGCAGTAGACACACATACACACACATTCACTCATGCAGACGCAACTTGCACACACGTCTGCAGTCTCAGTGAACTGAAACGACATTGTTTGTTTGTTTGTGTGTGTGTGTGTGTGTGTGTGTGTGTGTGTGTGTGTGTGTGTCTACTGCTGACAAAGGCCTTAATGGCCGAAAGCTACAATTGTGTGAATCTTTTTGTTGTGCCTATTGCGACTCAGCATCTCTGGTGAGCAGCAATTTTCCATCTCTGGTATTGTTACACTCCATCCTGGATTTTCCATTCTTTGAAATCTACATTTAAATAACTTTTAAGGCAATTTATTTTAGCCATGTCATTTTACAGTTTGGAAGGGCTTGTGAAACACAGTGAGAAACTGCCTTAAAATAAAATAAGATGTATTATCATATAAATTAAACATTAAGCTGTACAGTCTTGTGACATATGTAACTCTTTTACTGTTAACTGCTTACACTTAACTCTCTGGGTTATAAGACCTTTTCATATTTAATTTACTATGTTTTATACTTTGTAATCTGTAGGCCTAATGTTTCTCATTTCATCATATTGTGTTACGGATCATTGTAGTAATATAATAGAGGGAAACATTCCACGTGGGAAAAATATATCTAAAAACAAAGATGATGTGACTTACCAAACGAAAGCGCTGGCAGGTCGATAGACACACAAACAAACACAAACATATATGTGTGGATGGATATATCTGTGTGTGTGTGTGTGTGTGTGTGTGTGTGTGTGTGTGTGTGTGTGTGTGTGTGTGTGAGTGTATACCCGTCCTTTTTTCCCCCTAAGGTAAGTCTTTCCGCTCCCGGGATTGGAATGACTCCTTACCCTCTCCCTTAAAACCCACATCCTTTCGTCTTTCCCTCTCCTTCCCTCTTTCCTGATGAGGCAACAGTTTGTTGCGAAAGCATGAATTTTGTGTGTATGTTTGTGTTTGCTTGTGTGTCTGCCAGCACTTTCGTTTGGTAAGTCACATCATCTTTGTTTTTGGATCATTGTAGTAGTTACATAACTTTCTAATCTTTTCTTGTAAACATAGTGTATAAGTACTTGTCACTGACAACGTAAAAATTGACACACACTACATACATGGTAAATTCTCACAGTTGAATCCATGGTGTAAGAAATAAATAAATAAATAACGAGTAGTTATTTCTATGACTGTTTCTCCTATTAAGTTGCCCATGGTTTTCCCCATTATTCCTACCCTACTGATGTTCAAAATTTTTCTGTCTATTGACTCTTTGATCCTGATAGAAGTTACCATTTTCTCTGTTTCTGTAATTATTCCCATTGTGATTTCTAACATTCTGATTATTATGGTACATACTTCTTTCTACTGCCCTATCCAGCCTGTCAACATATCATACAAATTGCTCAAGACAATCGTCAGGTCCCTGTACTAAATCCCACTGCAACCTTACTGGTAATCTTTTTTTGAGTGCATCAGTCAAGGTCATTTCATGAAATGGTTTCTCAAGGTGTGTTAATTTTTTACATTGATTCTTACAGAACTGTTTCAAAGGACCAACGACCGTCCCTATTCCTATACTTAGGACCATTAAAAAATTCACTTTAGTTCTCCTCTATTCAGCTTCTGACCAAAATTTATTTTAAAAACTTTTATTGATACTTTTATATGTTTCCCATTGATTTAAATTTAAATTCACCCATGATAGAGCTTTGCCTTCCAGATATCTTCTAACAAATCTATTCTTTTGAATGTCACTCATGCCTGACTCACAACTATCTCTACAATTGTGCAGAAAATACAATGGGTGTAAATTGTCTGATGGAAAACATTTGACCGGAGTGTTTGAACACACAATACCACTGTTTGCACATAGATTTTGTTTCACATGTTTCCTGAACTGTTGAAATCTAAAACAGTTAAATTAGTTTGCATATGGTTTTCAACATTTAGAATTTTTTGGTGTAAACTGGCGATATTTAATTACATTTCTTCCACTACACCCTTCTGGTCAGCTCTTACATCATTAATAATCGTCAATTGTCTTGATGATTCAACTATGAACTCATTTTCCAAAACAATAAATTTATTTTCTGAAACATCAACTTTTTCATTCACACTTTTTAGCCCCTCCGACAACCCACTTTTTTAGCTCTGAAACCTGATTACTTAGTTGGTCCATTTAGTCTTGCACCCTGTCCATTTTACTATTGTTTTCAATTTTTAGGTCATTTAATTGTCCTTGTAGTGAAGTAAATTTTTCTGTTAACTGATCATTAACTGCCCTAAATTTGCTGTTGTTGTCTGTCGTCATTTCCTCTAGTTTTGCCTAAATTAACTGCATAATATTGGTTTTTACTGTTTCTTTGCTGACTACAATTTCACTTGCCTCTAACATGTCCTGACTGGATCCTATAGCTTTCACTTCTACTTTGCTCCTACCCCCATCTCTATTCATTTTGTTACAAGCACACAAGACCACAAACAAATTAACTTCACAAATAATTTGTACTTATCTTTCGTTTATGATATCCCTGGTTGTAGTTATAAAATCCTCTTTAATTCAATTCAATCCACTGTTGATACTATTTACTTTGTTGAGCAGCCCTCGGTCTTCGTACTTTGTGTGACTGGAAATTCATTCATACATAAACTTCGAATTACACAGATTGCTCTTCCTTCTTCTGCAACAGACAAAACTTCACTATTAGTCAACTGATTCCGTCGATGCCGCCACTTGTACTCTTCTCCTCCCTTACATCATTTGTTGATTGTCACTGTCTTTATGGTTAACTCTTTTAATAAGTTTTGGGAGGAGTGAGATTTACATTAAACTTTTTACTTATTTTCTTTTCTTGTAGATGGCTCCAGTTCTTCACATCTAGGGTCTGTTTCTTGAAGCTGAAATTTTTGACATTATAGGTTCTCATAGTTCCAATTGAAATTATTAATTTCAAAATAAGCCTGTACCAATTTCTTGTTTTCTTCACGATAATTTATTCTCTCACATTTTTCTATATCACAATGTCTTTTGAATTTTCACATTAACAAAGCTTAAAATTACATTCTTCTTCTAAAAAATAAAAACATGTCGAATCACAATCAGAAGCATGTTCTTTACTGCTTCATTCTGTGGAAATGATAATATTCCAAAGGGTTTACAGATTTTCTGGAGAAAATAATTTCTATTAATTTATATTATTATTTTATAAATGAATTCAGAAATAAACATAATAAACAATACTAAATTGCGTAATTAATAATAGAAATTTTAAGTGTGCCAAATATTTCATAATTTCAATTGTTTCTAAAAGAAAATAATTTCAACTGTACATCTAGAGCTAGTACATATTGATTGTGAAAAAGAAAATAAAGTCATTTCTTTTTACAGAAGTTTGGCCTAAAATATAATACAGCATGTATAGAATCATATTCTGTGCAGACGTTAATTACTCATCAACCAGAAATGCTGATGAAATTTTCAGTAATTTTATCCTTTTTTAAACATTGTGGTTGTCGCCTGTCTGTGTTAACCACTTGACATCAAGCATCAGAAAAACGTAGCCTACTGGTTGGTTCTTGGCGGTGCCACAAGAATGCACCATCATCTGTTTGTATATTTTCTCATTAGGTGAAAGGGAGAAATGTGGTGCCAACATTTCTTCTTGTCAGCTTACCCCCACTTTTAAAGGTTGATATCCTACTTCTAAAAGTGAATCTTTGATGCGCACATTTTTTGATGACCGAGCAGCTCACCAGTGGCATCAATGAGAAACAGTAAATAAACAAACAGACTCACAAAAGGGAAAGAATGTTGTAAAGGGACATCCTACTCTAACATCACCTTCATTCAACAGTAGTAATCAATACCAAGAATATTTTCAAGTGTTGTGCAGATTAATATTATCTCAGCTGTTTAACTAAAAAATTTCATATGATTTTGTATATGATGTATTATATTTTGGGTTAAAATGTATAAAAAGAAATTATTCTATTACTTTATTGCAATGGATATGTATTAACTCTGTATTTACTCCTCTCAAAGCTTATGAAATGAGTCAGTTATTTAGAAGAGTGAAAATCAACTTGTGCTCTGAGGGAGGGTAAAATTAGAATGTGATACCAGTTGAGTAGATTGTTATCTTACAAAAGACAGAAGATTCATTGGTGATTAATGGAATAGGAAACCAACATGAGTTTAAAAAAAAAAAACTGTAGAATGCCTTCATGAGGGGCTATTTCAGAGGACACAGATGTATGGCTAAAATCCTGAAATCTTATACAGAATGATTTGAAAGTGAATACTGTGTGGAAGTCAGGAAATCTGGGAAGATAATTAGTGGATGAAAACCATGAATGGATATGGATGGCAGGGAGTAGCAAAGTAAAATAAAAGAAAGGAAATCAGTTTTTATCAAATAAACATTTTTTCCATACATCTCTGCATCAGTAACATATAATTATACAATACACCACCGTGTTTCATAAAACTTTTTAAAGAAAAATAAGAAGTTTGAAGATGTTAAACTATAAATTGCAACCAATGAGTTTGAAGGCTTTTGAGAAGACTATGTAAAAGAGACTAGCAATACATCTGCTGTTTTTTGTGGCCTTCAGTGTAAAGATTGGTTTGATACAGCTCTCCATGTTACTCTTCCTGTGCAAGCCTCTGCATCTCTGAGTAACTACTGTAACCTACATCCCTCTAAATCTGCTTACTGTATTCATCCCTTGCTTGCCCTCTATGATTTTTACCCCCACACTTTCCTCTAGTACTTAATTGATGATCCCTTGATGCCTCAGAATGTGTCCTACCAACCATTCCCATTTTTTGGTCAGTTTGTAGCACAAACTTTTCTTTTCCCCAATTCTCTTCAATACCTTCTGATTAGTTACATGATCGACCCATCTAATCTTCAGCATTCTTCTGTAGCACCACATTTCAAAATCTTCTATTCTCTCTTTTCTAAACTGTTTATCATCCATGTTTCATTTCCATACATTGCTACACTCCGCACAAACATTTTCAGAAAGGACTTCATCGCTACACTCCACACAAATATTTTCAGAAAGGACTTTCTGATACTTAAATCTATACTCAATGTTAACAAATTTCTCTTCTTCAGAAGCACTTTTCTTGCCATTGCCAGCTGACATTTTATATCCTCCCTATTTCGACTATAGTCTATTATTTTGCTTCACAAATAGCAAAACTCATTTACAATTTTAAGTGTCTCATTTCCTAATCTAGTTCCCTCAGCATCACCTGTTTTAATTAGACTACATTCCATTATCCTCATCTTGCTTTTGTTGATGTTCATCTTACATCCTCCTTTCAAGACACTGTCCATTCTGTTCGACTGCTCTTCCAAGTCCTTTTCTGTATCTGATAGAATTACAATGTCATCAGCAAACATCACAGTTTTTTATTTCTTCTCCCTGGATCTTAATTCCTACTCCAAATTTTTCTTTTGTTTCCTTTACCAATTGCTCAATATACAGATTAAATAACATAAGTGATAGGCTACAACCCTGTCTCACTCCCTTCTCAACCACTGCCTCCATTTCATGTCCCTCAACTCCTGTAACTGCCACCTGGTTTCTGTACAAATTGTAACCAGCCTTTCACGTCCTATTCATTTTAAAAGTAAACAAAAGATATTCCATGTAGATCATCCAAGCATATGCATTGTTGTGCTCACATTCTGAAGAGAAGGTACAAGACCCTATCAAGAACTATGGGTAGCTGATAAATGACAGCAAATCTCACTAAAGACTTAACAGTTCACAGTGGAGGCTTAATTACCACAGTAAGGTGTCCTTCCCTGAAATTGCCCACACTTCTGTAAAATCTGGAAAGTGGAGGTCAAATCCAAAGTGAGGATCACAGTTTAAAAAGCCAAAAATGTTAACAACAAAGTGTCAAAAAAAGCTAAAAGATTCAGAAGTCCAAATAATAGTAAAAATACCATGGTGAAAAGTGACCAAATAAAAAGATCCTATTAGTCACCCCTTACGACAGGCAAGGAATGGCTGCAGGTCTGTCTACCCCTAGCCCCTGACACTGTAGGGGGGAAGAGAGAGAGAGAGAGAGAGAGAGAGAGAGAGAGAGAAGATAGAGAGAAAGGGGCAAAGTCACTACCACCCTGCCTTGGTTCTGAGCTAAAGCCTGTGTCCAGAGCAGAATATGAAAATTTGACTAAGTTCGATATTCACCACTGAAAACTTCTCAAAGTCCAAAAGTGACAATGTGAGTAGAACCGTCCCAAGAACCACAATGTCAAACACAGATGGGGACAGCAGCAATATGTGGACTGGACAACAGCAGCGGCAGTGAATTGGGAGATTAATATGTCTTCAGTGAATGGATGAACAGCTGGTGACTGGCAGACCTTGTGCTTAAGTCCTGGTCAAATTGGATGACTAAAACTTTCTTATTGGCTTGTTCCTTCATTGGTGGAGGCACAATGTAGTCCAATCGGCATTCACTGCTGGCTGGTGCCCATGTCAATTGTTGACATGGTGTGGCCATTAGTATCACCCTTTGATGGTCCACCAATCAAATTCTTCTTGTGGTCCAAAGGTCAGCTGCTCATACCATGAGTCATGGGAATTTAAGTGCTGTGGCTTGTGGACACCACAGCATTCCTTCCACCAGGACAGAGGTGCCCAGGGAGAGGCAGGCGGTGGAGTCCTCAATGATTTCCATATCCTCCAAGCCCAGGGGGGAGAGCCTCTCCACAGTTCAACATCCAATGGATGACCCGTTAGTGCTAGAGGACCCATTGGCAAATTGCCAGCTGTAGATGATGAAGGAAGCTCTGGAACACATATTGGAAGTAGATTGTTACTTCTCTGGCACCTCTCCTCTGATGAAGCCCTCTAACTAATGGCTCACCTTCAGAGGATGTAATTTTTCCAAGTAGAGAAAGAATTAGCATATTTCATCAAAATATAAGAGGTATTATGGATAAAGTTAGTGAACTGCTAATAGATGTTGATTCTGAAATTATTGGTACATCAGAGCACCACTTAAATAATTTGATAATTCAGAGGCTTCCTTTACCAGGCTACAGATTATCTGACTGTTTCTCAAGGAGTTCCTTGTGGGGTGGGGGAGTGGCTCTCTACGTAAAAAACAGTATTCCATTTGAGTCCATAGTCATATCACAACACTGCACTGAACAGATATTTCAAAATTGTGCAGCGTTAGTTGAATTTAGTGTAACTAAACTTCTAATTGTTGTTGTTTACAGGTCCCCTAACTCTGATTTCACAGCATTTTTGCTCAAGCTGGAGAGGGTTCTTGATTCACTTTGTAGGAAGTACCAGAAACTAGTTGTATGTGATGACTTCAATATTAATTTTGTTTATGACTGTGCAAGAAAAAGGATGTTGGTAGATCTCCTAAATTCATATGATATGCTGCAAACTGTGTTTTTTCCAACTAGGGTGCAGGGGAACAGTAGCACAGTCATAGACAATATTTTTATTCGTTCTTCATTACTAGACGGGTATTCTGTTAGTAAAAGCATGAATGGCCTTTCAGACCATGATGCACAAATTTTAACACTAGAAGACTTTTCTACTCAAACCAATGTCTTATTTATATATAAAAAAAAAATTATATATAAAAAATTATATATAAAAACCCACTCCCTTAAAACCCACTTCCTTTCGTCTTCCCCTCTCCTTCCCTCTTTCCTGATGAGGCAACAGTTTGTTGCGAAAGCTTGAATTTTGTGTGTATGTTTGTGTTTGTTTGTGTGTCTATCGACCTGCCAGCGCTTTCGTTCGGTAAGTCACCTCATCTTTTTTTATATATAATTTTTTTTTATATATAATTTTTTTATATATAATTTTTTTATATATAATTTTTTTTATATATAATTTTTTTATATATAATTTTTCCCATGTGGAATGTTTCCTTCTATTATATCAATGTCTTATTTAGTTACAAACTATGTAGGAAAGTTAATCCAACAGTGATAGAGAGTTTTCTAAAACTTGTCAAGGAACAAGAGTGGCAGAATGTTTATAGTGCCAGTAATATAGATGATAAATACAATGCTTTCCATAATACATTTTTCATGCTCTTTGAGAGTTGCTTTCCATTACAACACTCCAAATGAGATACTAGCAGTAATGGACAGCCTGGGTGGCTGACTAGTGGGATAAGGATATCATGCAGAACAAAGTGGGAATTATATCAAAATGTTAGAAGTAGTCACAATCAAGCTACAGTAGCCCATTACAAACAGTACTGTAAGGTGCTTAAAAATGTTATTAGGAAGGCAAAGAGTATGTGGTATGCAAATAGAATAGCTAATTCACAGGATAAAATTAAAACCATATGGTCAGTTGCGAAGGAAGTATCTGGTCAGCAGCACAAGGTCGACAATATAAAGCCAGTTCACAGTAAAAATATTTCTGTTACTGATAATTCAGATATATGTACAGTATTTAACAATCACTTTCTGAGCATTTCTGGTGAATTAAATAAAAATTTAGTTTCTACAGGAAATCACATAACTTTCTTGGCAAATGTCTTTCCAAGATTGATGTCTGAAATACTACTCTGTGATACAGACAAGATGGAGACTGAGTCATTAATTAAATCACTGAAAACTAAGGACTCTCATGGTTATGATGGAGTGTCTAGAAGAATATTACAGTACTGTGCTGCACTTGTTAGCCCTGTATTTAGCCATATTTGTAACTTTTCCTTTAGGAATGGTCAGTTTCCTGAGCAATCAAAGTACAAAGTAGTAAAGCCGCTTCATAAAAAGGGAGAAAGGGATAATGTAGATAATTTTAGACTTATTTCTATGCCATCAATGTTTGCAAAAGTTATTGAAAAGGCTGTGTATATAAAGATAATTGCTCATTTTATATCATACAATTTGCTATCAAATGTACAGTTTGGCTTTAGAAGTCGTTTAACAACTGAAAATGCTGTATTCTCTTTTCTCTGTGAGGTACTGTATGGGCTAAACAAAAAGTTTCGAATGCTTGGCGTATTTATTGATTTAACTAAGGCATTTGATTGTGTTGATCACAAAATATTGCTCCAGAAGTTGGACCATTACGGAATATGGGGAGTAGTTCACAATTGGCTGACCCCTTACTTTAGCAACAGGCAGCAAAAGGTCGTTATTCACAATGTTGATAATGGCCGTGATGTGGGATCTGAGTGGGGTACTGTCAAGTGGGGGGGTGCCCCAGGGATCAGTGTTGTGGCAGCTCCTGTTCCTGATTTATATAAATAATATGCCCTCTAGTATTAAGGGTAACTCTAAAATATTTCTGTTTGCTGATGACACTGGCTTGGTAGTAAAAGGACGTAGTGTGCATCATTGACTCAGTTTCAAATAGTGCAGTACATGACCTCAGTTCATGGCTTGTAGAAAATAAACTAACGTTAAATCACAGTAAGACTAAATTTTTACAGTGTCTAACACACAATTCAACAAAATCTGACGTTTTAATTTCACAGGACGAGCATATGATTAGTGAAACTGAACAGTTCAAATTTCTAAGTGTTCATATAGATAGTAAGCTGTTGTGGAAAGCCCACGTTCAGGATCTTGTTCAAAGACTTAATACTGCCATTTTTACTATTCAAACGGTATCAAAAGTGAGTGATACTTTGACATGAAAATTAGTCTACTTTGCTTATTTTCATTCACTTATGTTGTATGGTATTATATTTTGGGGTAATTCTTCCCATTCTACAAGGATATTTTTGGCTCAGAAATGGGTGGTTCGGGCAATAAGTGGTGTGAGTTCACGAACCTCTTGTAGACCTCTGTTCACAAGTGTGGGTATTTTGACATTGGCCTCTCAGTATGTATATTCCTTATTGTCATTTCTTGTTACCAATATTAGTTTATTCCCAAGAATAAGCAGCTTTCACTCGGTTAATACTTGGAAGAAATCAAACCTGCATTTGGATCGGACTTCCTTAACTCTTGTGCAAAAATTTGCGCAGTATACTGCTGCATCAATTTTCAATAAGCTGCCACTCAAATTCAAAAATCTTAGCAGTAATCCACATGCTTTCAAATCAAAACTGAAGAGTTTTCTCATGGGTCACTCCTTCTGTTCTGTTGAGGAGTTCCTTGAAAAATTAAGCTGATTCTTATTGTATTGCTGATAGCATTTACTTAAACTTACGCACTGACTTTTTTCATGTTCATGAATACTTATTTTTATCTGTTATTACTTGTATGCTGTAATGTCATGTACTGACAAGTTCCATGACCTTGGAGATTTGCTCCTCAATTTGGGCCTATGGGACTTGATGTGTAAATAAATAATAAATAAATAAATAAACTGTGCTGTTGACACCTGGACCCATCAGCACTCTCAGTTTCCACTATGCCATGGCCCAGGAAGTGCTGAACAGTGGCAGGGATCTATCTCAGCTTACCTCTGTTGCCCCAGACAGGATCCCTGGTATTGTAATTGTGGTGCTGAGGATGGGAGCAGGAAGTTGTCTTTGGTCCCAGTTGTCAATCTGGGACTAAAGAAGGTGACCACGTAGGCATTCTGTGAGATAAACCATCATGGAGTTGCCCCGGTAGGACAAGGCATCTGTAATGGAATGATGTTAGAGTTTGGCCATCCAGGTTTTAAAACGCTGGACGAAGCACTCAGCAAGGCCATTAGAAGCTACATGGAAAGGAGCCATGTGTATCCAGGAGATTCCGTTAGCTGTGCAAAACTCTTTGAATTCTACAGACATAAATTTCAGCATACAGGAAACAAAAGCAAAGCCAGAGCTGGCACCAACCACTATCAGCCTAGAGGACCTCATGAATGGCCAGTCAAAACTGAGGCAGTCACAGTCTATTCTCAAACTCGTGGCTGTAGATGGTGGAGCCCAGTTGTTTCACAGTCCAGCTTCACCCTCATGTTGTGATTGTACTATTAGATTCCAGCAATGGCAAATAATCCCTTCCATAAAATCCAGACTTATTTTTGTGTCTCCAGTGCCCAATTTTCACTAAAATCTGGCACCTAGTCATGTTGCCACAACAAGAGATTCAACCTGATGCCACCACCCCACTTGCTACATGGTTGCTGCTGCACAGTGCCATTTATCACTGAGTGCAGCTATCCTTGCTGGGCATCCACTGGTACATCTGTTATTGTGGCCCACATATCCCTACACAAGGGGCTAGTAACCCACGGCTGTTAACACGATGTCTGTGGCACTTCTATAATACTTCTCCTTACTTTGTTAAAGACTAATGATTTTCATCCAAAGACTGAGTCATGGCACTACAGTAGTCAAGCTGTTGTCTTCTGCAATTTCCACCCATTTCCAAATTAGTTATTTGTTGTGTCTCAGGATGTCTTTTATTAACCTGTACTCGCTTTAAGTAAATTTATACCATAAATAATATTTTCTCCCTAGCTCATTGTAGTGCTTGTTCACTGATTACCCAGTCTACTCACTTAGTCTTCAAAAGTCTTCTTCAGTGCCACAATTCTCTTTTTCACTATACCACCTGTCACTCACATTTCACTTCCACTTTCTTCTTCTTCTTCTTCTTCTTCTGCTTTGTCATCATTGTTGTCTTCTTCACATATAAGATGGTCATCACTGCTGTCAAGAGTGTTACTTATGCCACACTTCTGGGAAGATTTAACAGTAATGTCTTCTCTCTCTCTCTAGAGCATGACTGTTTTATCCACTGACCCGCTTGCTTGATTGTAGGTCATTTTAAAGCTCCCTTCAGTGTGAATATCATGTTGGATTTCATCCATAATCCATTGTTCCTATCCTCTCTCATATACACTTTAACTGATTTATTTATTGAGACATCAAGAGTTTGCAGTTGTGAGAGGTAAGTCCTCCTGGAATAACAGAAAGCTCTGCATTTTGCTGTCTCAATTTCTCTTTCACAGTATTTTTAAAATGAGTGCTAAACTGATCTACAACATGAAGAGAACTCTTCTTCAATAAAGAACCTTTCCTTCTCTCACACATCCTGTTAATACATAATTTCATACCAGTCTTGTCCATCCAACCCTTGTCATGTATGTGAATATCAACACCTAACAGTATTTCAGAAGGTTTTGGCATTATTCTCTGCTGGAAAATGATCATTGGATTAAGTTTAGTACTGTCAGCACAATATGAAAGTGTAGTGTATTTTTTCATGTCCACTTGTTTTTATTGTTATACATTTAGCACCTTTCATGGCATCAGTTCTGCTACTTGGCACACCAAATGTCACAGACATTTTGTCTATGTTCACAGTTTGGCTTAGTTTCACAATGGTTTTCTTTCAGTGTTGAATAATAAAGTGATGGAAAGACAATATTTTCTTTTCATACTCTTGTGGCATTTTCTGAGATATTTTCGTTTTGATTCCTGTGCCAAGTCCATGACACTTCATAAACCTGTAGCACCAACCACCTGCACCCTCAAAATTAGGCTGTAGTGCTAGCTTATGAGTGTGTATTTGAATCTTTTTTGTGTTAATTACAATGTCATTTTGAAGGTGCCCTCAAATCCATTTCAGTATGCCATCTTCTGGTTTTCGACATTTTGCATTCACTCCTCTGTACACACATTTAATCTTCCTCATTTTTTTTAGTTCTTCTTTATTAGTCCCCCAATTGGATTTTTTTATTATTTTTTTATTTTTTATTTTTATTTTTTTTAATTTTTTTTTTTTATTTTTATTTTTTTTTTTTATGGAGGGCTGAAATGCTGCATAACTGCTCTGTTTCCATGTTGTTCTGCATATGCTATTACTTTCAATTTGTAACCCACATCACATGAATGCCTTTTATTTTTTTTCCATTACAAAAGGAGCTATTAACAAAAATATTGTACTATTACTGATAACACAAATCACTTTCAATTCACATTTACTGCCACCACAGACTGCAATGACACATCATAGGCTGGACAGTGTTCTGGATTTGTGATGGCAGGACAAAAGGCATACATGTTAGGAAGCTTGTGAATCCCCACAACTCAAGTTCGTCACATTGCTGCACTGCTGCTGCCAGTTGAATCCAATTTGCCAGATATAGGTTTCCCATAGCATCAATATACGTGGCCATTTTTAAGACTGGTGGGAATTTTAAATTAAACACTGGAATTTTTACATTAATTTCAAGTATTAGATGCACCTGTATTTTGGAGGCAATTTTTTGAAGAAAAAATTATGTCTTACAGCCTGTAAAATACAGTAGCTCTTCATTCCTTAGTACTTCCATATCCCCCTTCTTTGCACATTGATTCTTCCAGACTAGTCACTTAAACTTCAGCCTACTCTTCATCATTATTAGATTTTGATCTGTCTATATCTGCTCCTGGTTATGCCTTACAATCCAGTATCTGATTTCAGAATCACTGGCTGATCATGATGTAATCTAACTGAAATCTTCCAATATCTTGTGGCCTTTTCTAAGTGTACCTCCTCTTGTGATTCTTCAGAAGAGAATTCACAATTACTAGCTGAAATTTATTCCAGAACTCAATTAATCTTCCTGCTCTCTCATTTCTACTACCAAGTCCATATTCTCTCCTAACCTTTTATTCTACTTCTTCACCCTTATGTGCAATCTAGTCCCCCAAGACTATTACATTTTCAACTCCCTTTGTATACTGAATTATCTGTTTAATATCCTCATATACTTTCTTCAGCCCTTCATCTTCTGCTTGTGACATAGGCATGTATAACTGAACAATTGTTGTCACTGTTGATTTACTGTTGATTCTGACGAGGATAACTCTGTCACTGAACTACTCACATCAAGTCACTATTTGCTCTACCTTCCTATTCATGACAAATCCCACTCCCATTATACCATTTTCTGCTGCTGCTGATATTAACATTTACTCATCTGACTTGAACTTTTTGTCTTCTTCCCATTTAATTTCATGGACCCCCACTATACCTAGATTGAGCCTTTGCATATCCTTTTAAAACCTTCTAACTTCCCTGTCATGTTCAAATTCCTGACATTCGCTCCCTTACTCATAGAACATTATCCTTTTATTGGTTATTCAATCTTTTTCTCATGATGACCTCTCCCTTAGCAGTCCCCCCCTCAAGATCCAAATGGGGAACTAGCCTGGAATCTTTTGACAGTGGAGAGATCACCATAGCATTTTATCAATTACAGACCACATCTCCTGTGGATATAGATTATGTGTCTCTAATGCAGTGATTTCCATTGCCTTCAGTATCCTCATGCCATTGATCATTGCTGATCTTCCACCTACTACAGGTATGTTCCTACCCCAAGGACAAGAGTGTGTCCTGTAGTTCTGTCTGTTCTTCCACCCCCTTAGATGAGGCTGTTGGCAGAATGAGGATCACTTCTCATGCCAGAAGTCATTTGCCACCATTACTGATGATTTTTATTCAAAATGTAAGTGATATATTTGTGTATAGTTTTGCAGGTCCCCTTATCATTGTAAAAAATATAGACATGTCAACTTATTCAGCTTATAATGGGCTCTTCAAAACTTCCTGTTCAATGACTTACCTTCAAACAAGATGTTGCTCATTATTTTGTAGTTAGTTTGCATTGAGTCCACATCACTTCTATAGTTCTAAATTAGTACTTATCTTGTTCATTCGTTATCTTTCATGAAGCCTGTTACTGGTCCCCAGTCATTGTCCATGCACTAAGAAATGTTAAATAATCAAAGGATTGTTATTCAGGTAACTTCTGATGGTTATTCCAGTAAATGCAGTTTCTGAGCTTTGAAGTAGATTTATTCTTTAGTATTCCCACATCCAGCACTAGTAATATATAATAGTTCTGCCTTCAACAGTACTACAAAACAATATCAATTCCCTTTGCAGCTGTTCTTCTGCCAAGAGCATCCATTCCACAACACACTGCCGCCAAGTCTTCCTGTTCATGAACAAGGACGGTGATGTCACATAGAGGTCACATAATCGATAAAAATCCCAGGTATAACTTTGAAACAATTAACAAAATAGCTCTCCTGTGAACCTTGCAGAACTAGCACTTCTGAACGAAAGGATATTGCAGAGACATGGCTTACCCACCGTCTGAGGGATGTTTCCAGAATGAGATTTTCTTTCTGCAGCAGAGTGTGCGATGATATGAAACTTCCTGGCAGATTAAAACTGTGTGCTGGACCGAGACTTGAACTCGGGACCTTTACCTTTCACGGTCAAGTGCTTGGGTACGTAATGCACCTCTTTCTCCAGGGGACAAATATTAATTATTATCAGTGTTAGTATATTAAGCTACAAATTATCGTTTTAAACCTGTGTGGTCTCCCTGGTGTACCTAGTCGACCACAAGTCCCCGTCACGCTGTTCACTCTAACAATAGAGTACATACAGGGTTGAAGACATGGAGAAAAAAAGGTATCATCAAAATTTGAATTTAGAGTAATATAACTTTCATACCTTTATTGGTCATTGTTGCACACTCGTGGTCCAGTGATGAATCTCGCCATCCGCTGTTTGTTAAATCAATTTGAGGTCTAGGGTGTGTATTCTGCTGCGTAAGAACTGACACATATTTAAACTTCCAACTTTTATTTTATAAATGCTGATCGTGATGATATTCCATAATTTTCAATGTAACAGCCTTTCCAATATATCATTTTGTTCCCTCTATCCTTGACCTTCTCAAAGCAAGTGTATTACAAGACGTCTCAACACCAACTGCCCATTGTCTCTACACCCGCCAACCACCAGCTCCTGTTCACAGAGCTTACAAACTGCCCAGTACTGCCAACCTTAGTTGTATATCGATATTTTATACATCGCACGTATACATATATGAAAAACATAATGAAAAGTGTTTATAATACAGTTCTGTGGCAATATACCTCGTGATTGTCCTCATATTAACAGTTTTGTAACAAAATAATAATATTTCAGTTTATGTTTACCTAGTTAAACTTCACTTGCTCCTTCAAGTTGATTGACGGCACCGCATGCCTCACCAGCAGGTGGTATTGGTAGTTTCAGTAGTCTGTTACATTACAGGTAGCTCAGATGGTAGAGCAGATGCCCGTGAAAGGCAAAGGTCCCGAGTTCGAGTCTCGGTCCAGCATACAGTTTTAATCATTTTAATCTGCCAAGAAGTTTAATATCAATGCACATTCTGCTGCAGAATGAAAATCTCATTCATTCTGGAAACATCCCCCAGGCTGTGGCTAAGCGATGTCTTCGCAATATCCTTTCTTCCAGGAGTGCTAGTTCTGCCAGGTTCGCAGGAGAGCTTCTGTGAAGTCTCAAGGTAGGAGACGAGGTACTGGCAGAACTAAAGCTGTGAGGACGGGGCGTGAGTCATACTTGGGTAGCTCAGATGGTAGAGCACTTGCCCGTGAAAGGCAAAGGTCCCGATTTTGAGTCTTGGTCCGGCACACAATTTTAATCTGCCAGGTAGTTTCAATTAACAAAACAGATTTACATAAATTCAAGTGAAACACTTCAAAATTTTAAATAATTTTGAAGTAAATATTTAGGTGTGGAATAATTCATTTTTGTAAATGTGTATGTACTGAAATTATTCTTATGAAATTTAAATTATGGTACCCACTGGTATCATACATTTTTTATTGTCTTATTGGCTTGACTGGATTGTGCAACCACCCAAGAATTCCACATATAAGCATTTATGGTTGGGAATCCATTAGTCCCCTGAATCAACAAGTAAAGTAAAAACATATAAAAACTTTTGTACAAATGAAATTATAAAAATTACCAAAACTGAATGTTTCTTAAGTTTTCCAATAAATTGTGTCTGATCTCCTGGTTTTTGTTCCTTCACTCCACCGTAGTGTCCTTCTACTGAAGAGCATTATCAGTAGTCTCAATTATTATTATTATTATTATTATTATTATTTTTTTTTTTTTTTTTTTTTTTTTTTTTTTTTTTTTTTTTTTTACAATCTGCTTTTGGGTATAAACAGAACCCGATTAAGACACAAGAATTTACATTCAACCCACTAACCAAGTTGTAGGTAGGTACTTGAATTAGTAGAAAAATGTGTGTGGAAATTATGTGAAATTTCTCAACAGTATAATCCTAAGTTAATACAATTCAGGCATAGTGATTCATCAATTATAAGAAATGTTTCAAATACATGGAGTTAAATGGTTTATAAAAGTCAGTTGCTACACAAATAACTGCAAGTAAACACACAGCTTAGAAAATGTATGCCATCCAGTGGTTTACAAATATTCAACTGATAAAATAACTGCACCTATATTTTTTTCAGTTATTTGATTGACACAGATTCTGAGAAAATGAATGTAAAATGAAAAAAGAGATAACCTTGAAGTAAATTCTATATTTTACTCAATCCCAAAGCAGGTTAACAGAGACGTAATACATTACATTAATGAAATTTCAAATGTGGGTCTATGTGAATTATCAAGGCAGATATCTCATGAAATAAAACACAAAATCATGCATCATAAAAACTGTTAATATTAATAAACAGATACAAACCATTTTATAACATGTTCTATCCCGACTGCCTCACTTTTCACACAGCATAAACAAATATTCAATTGTTTGTTACAGTGCGCCCATAATTAAAGTTCCAGTTTCAAAATGCTGCAGGAAGAGAAGCACTGCTCAGAATGATATCAAATTTGAATAGCATATTATCAATACGGAGGGAAACGTCATGGAGCAAAAAGGATTTAACAAAAATCTTACCAATAGATGGCACTGAAAGCATATTAACATAAATGGAGTCATCTACAAACAACAGATTAATCGAAATACAATGGCTGTGGTTTGAGCTGCACATTACATCATCCCAAACTGCTCAATGTGCATGACTGCACAAGTTTAGCAGTCAGGAGCTGTGGCACTGTTATTTAGGTAAGCCCAGCCACCATGAAAAGGTCATACTGCGTCGGATTTGAAAACTTTGTTTTTAATTGTTCTGAGACTAAAAACTGCATAAAAAGTGAAATTACATTGGTTTTTAGTTGTCATGTGGCTAAAAACTGGATAGAAAGCAACATTACATCAGTTTATGGTTGTCATAAAACCGGCACAAGATATGATCAATATACTATCCATCATTTTCTGTCGCAAGATGACGTCAAGAAACAGCACATTACACAACAGGCTGGAGTGTCTCAAGGGTCACGTTCAAAATGTGTTGCATGATGTGTTGCTTCAGTCCAGCTACTGGAGCACTGAACACAACATCTTTCAGATAAACACACAGCGAGAAGTACATGGACTAAGATCAGGTGATCTGGATAGCCGCGTTGTTGGGAAATGTTAGTTGATAATTCTAGTATTTCTGAAATACCTCGGCAGCAGCCACATCACTAGCTGTGCAATGTGTAGAGGTGTCCCATCTTGCATAAAAATGAACCTATTCCTACTGCTGAAGGGTTGGAATGACGTTGGTGCACAAAGGACTCTCATAGCATTTACCAGTGGCAGTACATGTAATGGGAGTTATATTCTCAGAAAAATAGGGCCCTATGATAAACAATACCATCAATCTGCACTGAACACTCACCTTTGTAGAATGAATTTTTATCAGTTCATGTGAGGGACTGATGACCCTGGAGTTTGGTCCATTTACCGTATTTACTCGAATCTAAACCGCACTCGAATCTAATCCGCGCTCGAATCTAAGCCGCACCTGAAAAATGAGACTCGAAATAAAGGAAAAAAAAATTCCCGAATCTAAGCTGCACCTGAAATTTGAGACTCGAAATTCAAGGGGGGAGAAAAGTTTTAGGCCGCACCTCCAAATCGAAACAAAGTTGGTCCATTGTAATATGAGACACAATTTAGGTCCAATGAATGATGATACAGCCACAGTAGTTTGGTTCGAGTCGTAAGCTTAGCAGTTAAGCTTTACCAGGTAGCCATTGCTATGCATCAGGCGCTCCGTCCGTATTTATGCGGGTACCCTTCCTTTTTCACATGCTTCGTCTGGTTTGAATCGATTGCTTATTTTACTTTGATCTGATAAGTGCTGTTTTCTTTGTTATAGGTGTTTACGTCACTCTAAGCTGAAAATGCAATACTGTATTGTGTCATGCATTGTTTGTCGCATTCTGGTAGTGCGTGTTTCCAGCCTGTCGCCGCGCGCTACCACCGCTTACGAAAAAAAAACAAAGAGAGAGAGAGAGAGAGAGAGAGAGAGGAATCGTCTCATTAACGAAAGAATGGCAAGAGACTGCTATTTGTTGTTACTTACACCGCTGCTTTCTTTGATAATGATCAACAAGAACCAAATAATAGACTGCATATGGTAGAACATGTTCTGAACGAGAGTTAGACGAAAATTTTTCTCCGTTTAAAAATCTTTGTGGCCGCTTCTTTAGTACATCAAATTCTGCACAGAAATTAGTCATCTTAGATTTAAAAATCTAGTCAGTTGCTGTGCTTCATTTCTGACTGTATCACTATTAGGCATAAGAATAATACGAATATAAACATGATACGATACGTATATTCTTCCGCGTTTGCTGTTGTCTCACTCTAGTTTCGTACTTTATTAGGCAGACAGGATTTAAATGAGACAGCAGCAAACACGAAAGAATACATGGCAAAATGTTTATATTCTAATAATTCTTATGGTGTAGAGAATACTACATGTGATTCACATTTCATCAGGTTCCTATTAACAACAATCTCTTCTCACACGTAGGAAAAAATTCAGAACGTAGAGTTGGCCATATTGACAAACATTCCAAACAGTCTTGCCAGTCGGATTTTCGTAGTACATTGAAATTCTGCTACATTCGAAGATGAACAAAACGGAATTTGTATTTACTTCATTGGCTAATGTATGAAAATGCAGTTGTTGAAACTCGGGAGGGAGAAAAAAAGGTCGTCTTCAACCTTTTTTTTTAATTTATTTACTGACGCAGAGGTTTTGGCGCCAGTATTTTTCTTTGTGCCTACAATGCATCCCTGTGTAGCGCTACATATATTCGATGGCAGAAGTTAGTTGTGGCATCACCTACCAACATTTTTCAGAATTTCCGCTTGATTTGCACTCGATTCTAAGCCGCAGGCGGTTTTTTGAATTACAAAAACCGGAAAAAGTGCGGCTTAGATTCACGTAAATACGGTATACCCCAAACCAACCAACCAATCTACCAACCAATTGGTTGATGTGTCTGCAGATCTTATGTTGTCCATATTCTGCAATTACGTATATTTGAATGTGGTTGGAGATGAAAATGGGCTTCATCTGTCCACAGAATGTTCCAGGACCATTCATTGTCCACTTCCATGTGAGCAAGAATTTCCAGTGTGAATGATTGTATTGTGGGTGTGTCATCAGGGAGTAACTCATAAACATGAGTGACTTTGTGTGGATAGCAATGCAGGATGTTTTCTAGGATTTTATGCATTGTGCTTGCAATTACGTCCAATGTTCAGGCAATGCCATGTGTACTGCATTGTTGCACACCACTGCTCGACACCTCCTACAGTGCTCTGCTCACATCCTCAACAGACACCAGATCAACTGTTTTCTTCCCTCTGCCACACTACATTTACAAAGATCTTGTCTTTTTTAATTTTGCAGTCTTTTCTGTAGGCCTTATCAGACATCAGACCAAGGTCTTTTTTCATATCCCTGAGTGTCTGGAACTTCTACAGTGGTACTAGTGTACAGTTATAGTTCTTGTAAAATAGCTTTACCAGCAGTGCACAATCCTTCATGGAGATAGTCAGGCATGTTTGAAACAAACTGAGGAACTTCCAGGTGTCATGTGTCTGTTGGTGTCCACAGTCTGATGCTTAGAGTGCCATCTATTGGTCAAATTTTTGTTATACTGTTTTTTGTTCTGTTATGTTTCCTCCTTGTAAATAATACACTGTTCAATTTTGATGTCATTCTAAGCAGTGCTTCTCTTTCTACAGCTTTTTGAAACTGGAACTTAAATTATAGACAACCTGTATTATTAAGTGTCTTCAAATATGGTTAATAGTGTCAATTTTCATCACTACTTTCATGACCTAAAACACTAAATGTCACTTAGGAATACAAGTATCTCTCAATAACTACACTTAACTATTACTTTACTTCAATGTTAAATATTGTAATTTTTTGAAAGATAAGCACAAATGAGCAATATTAAGAAGTTAAGAACGACAGCATCAAGAGACGAAGATATTTCCAAATGATTGACAGGATGGGGTAAGAATGGATGTAGCATAAAGTGAAGAAATGCCATGACAGTTGGAGTCCTGTGCTTGCCATGGCATGTCACATACTAATAATGCATGATCTCCTGCAGTTTTACAAAATTTATTGCTATGAAAAAACAAATTAAATTTTATGTCAACATTTAAATGTATTTTTCTTGAAGAACAGATAAACTATAATTGCCACATGAGAAATGTCTTCAGTGAAATATTTTTTTCTTTCAGTCAATGCCTAAATTTGCAGCTTCAGCTTGTGTAATTAGAAGTTCCTTACGCTCTCTGAATATACAGTTTCAGCTGAGTAATGTTCCTTAGTCCCAACAACTTCCTAGATTTCAGTTATATCAATGTATAGGCATTTGGATGTGGGTTTGCCAGTATCTCAAATGGGCCTACATAGGTAGCTAGAATTTTTTAACTCATCTTCCTTATGCCAAAATAGTTTTTTTTTTTTTTACATAAGTAATTCATGTGGTGAAAAACCTATGGATGTGTATTGTGTACAGTTCCTCATGCCTTCAAAATTAGCTAAGTGGTCAGTCCAATATGCATGCTTATGATTGCAGTAAGTCCTGTGTCCTGCAGAACCTACAACTCTCTCTCTCATACACTTCTTTGTGGAATTACTGGCTGGTTGGCAAGCAGATATTAAAATGATATTTATTCCCGTTCTCTCAATAAATCCCTTCCAAGATTTTGAGACAAACTGTGATTTATTAACTGAAATCATTGTGTACCAATGTGTGTAAAATAGTGTTTACCTATTTTTGAAATCAGTTCTTTACTTGCTTTTATGACTGGGTATGATTTGATATACATAGAAAAATATGTCCATTATCACAAATACTAACCAGTACAGCCTCTTGTTCATGGTAATGAGCTGTATAAATTGACGGCAACAAGAGTCATGGGCATCTCAGGTAGTATGTTTTGCATCTGACCCTGACAAGTTCTGTTACTTACCTTCACTTGTTGGTATCTGTCACATGTTACGTTATGTTTCCTTCCTCTTTTTGATGTATTATAAAAGTATACATTTTCCTGTAATCTGTTCAGATGTTTCTGAGCACCATTGTGTCTGTAGCTTCCATGACTATTCATTCTCCTGGTCAAAACAATCTCCAATGATATGAGCCTAAATTCATCCTTCCAAATAGCACTGCGTTGTGTTCTTTCTCATAATCATTTTTAAGAAAGCAATTTTTCTCTATTTTCCAATTATCATCATGATTCTAGTTTCTACAAATGTCATTACATATAGCCTTAATTACATTCTCATCTTAAGAGTTTAGTCATTTCTGTCATAAATTGTTCTATCGACTGTTTGTTTCCTGAATCTAACAAATCTTCCAAACTCAGATTCCAAAGTCCTAATCTTGAATTGTGTTCCTCAAAATACATCCTGAACTGAGCCACTTTTCTCATTCTTTAGCGCCATTTTGAAAATTTGACTGATAAAGTATGTTAGCAAAATTCACAAGATATAATTCTTCAATGAAATGAACACCCTTGGCTGCTTACAGGCATTGACTTACATCAACAGGGAGAGATGAAAATGTGTGCCCCGACCAGGGCTCGAACACGGGATCTCCTGCTTACATGGCAGACGCTCTATCCATCTGAGCCACCGAGGACACAGAGGATATCGTGACAGCAGGGATTTATCTCTGGCATGCCTCCCGCGAAACTCACATTCTCAACGTATTGTCCCGCACTACATTCGAAGTGCCCCTGCCCATTATACCTATTACTTGCGGCGCGTTGCCGATTCCCGTAAGAGTTTGGGCACTGTTTGTGCATTCGCACAGAAGAAGAAGATGGTCAAGTGGCTGGTGAGCCTTAACTATATACATACTAATATGGTATCTGTTCTTTCGGACATGTCCGAAAGAACAGATACCATCTTAGTATGTATATATAATTTTTTGTTTCTGTTTTTCTTTTCCTTCTCTCTCTCTCTCTCTCTCTCTCTCTCTCTCTCTCTCTCTCTCTCTCTCTCTCGCTCTCTAGCAAGATAATTAAAGAAAAAGCTGGAAGCTGGAATCATGTACTCCTGTTGTTGTGTGTCTGTTAAATTCTTTTTGTTCTCCATCCCTGTTGTTGACATGTCCTGATTGTTCTTCCATTTCATTTCCATTTCATAGGCAATTACATTCATGGTAAATTTCACTTTCCTTCCATCTCTGAAAAATAAGTCTGATTAACATTTCTTTGCACAGTGTAATTATATTAGACGACATCACCAAGTGTAACGGGTTCTTCAGTACAGCCTATTCAACGATCTGTCTTCAGACAAGGTACTGATCATTATTTTGTAATTAATTTGCATTGGGTCCCGTATCACATTTATAGTTCTAAATTAGTACTCATCTTGTTTACTCATTGTTGATATTATCATTTTCAATGACATATGTTACTGGTCCTAATCCATTGTCCATGTACTAAGAAACATTAAATAATCAAAGGTTTGTTGTTCAGGTAACTTCTGAAAGTCACTGCAATAAGTGCAGTTTCTGAGTTTTGAAATACATGCATTCTTTAGCATTTCCACACTCAGAATTAATAACATGTAATGCTTCTGCTTTCAAAAAACAGTACTATAAAATGCTACCAAGTCTCTTTGCAGCAACTCTCCTACCAAAACTGTAAATTTTGCAACACACTTCCAGCAAGTTTTTGCACCTCCCTCTCCACAAAAAAGAACAGCAATATCATATGGAGGTCAAAGAATTTCTAACAATGTTGGTGGTAATCTCTGGAACAACACCAACCACTTAAAATATAGATTTACATGAATTCACGCGAAATGCTTCAGAATTAATTTCAATGGGCTGGATTAATAAAATAGATTTACACAAATTCAAGTGAAATGTTTCAAAATATGTTTAAATGGGCAGGATATATATATGTAAGTATGGTACAACTCATTATTATGAGTGTGTGTGTATCAAAATTATTCTTATGAAACTGAAAAGATTGGTACACACTGATATCATACAATTATTATAATATTATTGGCTTGATTGCGTTGTGGACTGCATTTCTTGGTGGAGAACTGATACGAATTTGGTCAGCATCCACCTCTCAAAACCCCCTTCTCATTGCAAATTCCCAGTGACACTTCAATCTGAAAATTTGCTAAGACTTTCAAAAGAATAGTTAACAGAATTTTGGTAGTTTGAAATGAGTCCAATTTTTCTGCCAGACAATTTGCTTAATACCTTATTCCATTCAAAACAGAACAAATCTGTATTTCTTTCTGTCACCAGATGTGAATTTTTGAGTTTTCTGGAGGACGTAGTCACTGTGGGTGTACTGGAATGAAAAAAATATTTTGTTGTTGCTGTGGTCTTCAGTCCAGAGACTGGTTTTATGCAGCTCTCCATGCTACTCTATCCTATGCAAGCCTCTTCATCGCCGAATAACTACAGCAACCTACCTCCTTCTGAATCCGCTTAGTGTATTCAACTCTTGGTCTCCCTCTATGATTTTTACCCTCCATGCTTCCCTCCAATACTAAACTGGTGATCCCCTGATGCCTCAGAACATGTCCTAACAAACAATCCCATCTTCTAGCCAAGTTGTGCCACAAATTCCTCTTCTCCCCAATTCTATTCAGTACCTCCTCATTAGTTACATGATCTACCAATCCAATCTTCAGCATTCTTCTGTAGCATCACATCTGAAAGCTTCTATTCTCTTCTTGTCTACACTGTTTATTGTCCATGTTTCACTTCCATACATGGTTACACTCCGTACAAATACTTTCAGAAACGACTTCCTGACACTTAAATCTATACTCGATGTTAACAATTTCTCTTCTTCACAAATGCTTTTCTTGACATAGACAGTTTAAATTTTATATCCTCTCTACTTCCACCATCATCAGTTATTTTGCTCCCCAAATAGCAAAACTCATCTACTGCTTTATGTTTCTCATTTCCTAACCTAATTCCCTCAATATCCCCTGATTTGATTCAACTACAGTCCATTATCCTCATTTTTCTGTTGTTGATGTTCATCTTATATCCTCCTTTCAAGACTCTGTCCATTCTGTTAAGCTACTCTTCTAGATCTTTTGCTGTCTCTGACAGAATTATAATGTCATCGGCTAACCTCAAAGTTTTTATTTCTTCTCCCTGGACCTTAATTCTTTCTCCAAATTTTTATTTTGTTTCCTTTACTGCTTGCTCAATATACAGATTGAATAACATTGGGGATAGGCTACAACCCTGTCTCACTCACTTCTCAATCATTGCTTCATTTTCATGCCCCTCAACTCTTATAACTGCCATCTGATTTCTGTACAAATTGTAAATAGACTTTTGCTCCCTGTATTTTACCCCTGCCACCTTCATAATTTGAAAGAGAGTATCCCAGTCAAAATTGTCAAAAGTTTCTTCTAAGTCTACAAATGCTATAAACATAGGTTTGCTTTTCCTTAACCTACATTCTAAGATGAGTCTTAGGGTTAGTATTGCCTCACATGTTCCAACATTTCTATGGAATCCAAACTGATCTTCCCTTAGGTCAGCTTCTGCCAGTTTTTCCATTCCTCCGTAAAGGATTTGTATTAGTATTTTGCAACCCTTGCTTATTAAACTGATGATTCAGTAATTTTCATAATGTCAACAACTGCTTTCTTTAGGAAATTATTATATTCTTCTTGAAGTCTGACGGTATTTTGCCTGTCTCATATATCTTGCTCACCAGATGGAAGAGTTTTGTCATGACTGGGTCTCCCAAGGTTATCAGTAGTTCTAATGGAATGTTGTCTAATACTGGGGCCTTATTTTGACTTAGGTCTTTTAGTACTCTGTAAAACACTTCATGCAGTATCGTATCTCCCATTTCATCTTCATCTACATCCTCTTCCATTTCCATAATATTGTCCTCAAGTACATCACCCTCTATATATTCCTTCCACCTTTCTGCTTTCCCTTCTCTGCTTAAAACTGTGTTTCCATCTGAGCTCATGATATTCATACAAGTGGTTCTCTTTTCACCAAAGGTCTCTCTAATTTTCCTCTAGGCAGTATCTATCTTATTCCTAGTGGTGTATGCTTCTACATCCTTACATTTGTCCTCTAGTCATCCCTGCACTTCCTGTCGATCTCATTTTTGAGATGTTTGTATTCCTTTTTGCCTGCTTCATTTAGTGCACTTTTATGTTTCCTTCTTTCATCAATTGAATTCAATATCTCTTCTGCTATTCAAGGATTTCTAACAGTGCTTGTCTACGTACTTGCTTGATCCTCTGCTGCTTCACTGTGTCATCTCTCGAAGCTACTCATTGTCTACTGTATTTCTTTCCCCTGTATTTGTCAATCATTCCCTAATGCTCTCCCTGAAAGTCCCTGCAACCTCTGGTTCTTTCAGTTTATCCAGGTCCCATCTCCTTAAATTCCTATCTTTTTGGAGTTTCTTCAGTTTAATCTATAATTCATAACCAATATATTGTGGTCAGAGTCCACATCTGCCCCTGGAAATGTTTTACAGTTTAAAACATGGTTCCTAAATCTCTATCTTACTATTATATAATCTTTTAGTGTCTGCAAGCCTATTCCATGCATACAACATTCTTTCATAATTCTTAAACCAAGTGTTGTGCTCTGTGCAAAATTCTACCAGGCAGCATCCTCTTTCATTCCTTACCTCCAGTCCATATTCAACTACTACTTTTCCTTCTCTTTCTTTTCCCACAGTCAAATTCCAGCCCCCAATGATTATTAATTTTTTGTCTCCATTAACTATCTGAATAATTTCTTTTATCACATCATGCACTGTTTCAATTTCTTCATCATCTGTGGAAATAGTTGGCATATTAACTTGTACTACTGTGCTAGGCATGGGCTTGGTATCTGTCTTGGGTACTATAATGCATTCAGTATGCTGTTTGTAGTAGCTTATACATATTTCTATTTTTTAATCATTATTAAATCTACTCCTGCATTACTGTTATTTGATTTTGTATTTATGACCCTGTATTCATCTGACCAGAAGGCTTGTTCCTCCTGCCACTGAACTTAATTAATTCCCACTATATCTAACTTTAGCCTATCCATTTCCCTTTTGAAATTTTCTAACCTAGCTCTCCAATTAAGGGACCTGACGTTCCACGCTCCAACCCGTAGAACACCAGTTTTGTTTCTTCTGATAATGGTATCCTCCTGAGTAGTCCCCACCTGGAGATCTGAATGGGGGACTATTTTACCTCCGGAATATTTTACCCAAGAGGACCCTATCATAATTATGGCTATAGTTTCCCCTTGCTTTCAGCCATTTGCAGTACCAGTACAGCAAGGCTGTCTTGGTTGATGTTACAAGGCCAGATCAGTCAATCATCCAGACTATTGCCCCTGCAACTACTTATAAAGCTGCTGCCCCTTTTCAGGAACCACACGTTCAACTGGCCTCTCAACAGCTGCCCCTCCATTGTGGTTGCACATGTAAGCTGATCTGGTCAATGATATGTCTTTGTCATTTTTTTTAAAATCCAGTCCCTGGAAGACAAAGTGCCACAAGCTGCCACGTGGTCTGGTGGTCTGGAGCCAGTCCATATCCTGTTAGTCTAGAATTAAAGTACTTTAGCACCACGGTCAGCAGTGGGCTACCATGAGTCCCCATCCTCTGAATAATTGTTGGAAGGTTCTGGAGTGCTAGGTGTTTCTGGCCCAGCTCTGTTGTAGTTTACTACTATCATACTCTTATCTTGTGAAGAAAAATGTCATTAGCTTACAAGAATTGTACTCTGTGAGTCATAGTTTATTTCCATGATGGCTTCACTGTTTGAAATAAATCTTATATAGAAAAGTTCAGCTTCAATAGCAGTTTGGAATAAACTTATTTATGTTAGTGATTATGTAAATTATTTTTTAAGTAACCATAATGCTATTGCCAACTCAATTATGTAGCTCACTCAGAAAGTCATTTACTTAGATCAAACTTGTTATCTGAACCACTAACAATTGTTGTTGTACATGGAAGGCTGTTCAAGTAAAATAATATATAGATTTTATTCCGTCAATTTATACATACTGAACAAAGAAGTAAAAAGGACTGACTCTCCTATTAATTATGAAAATGGAGTTTGCTCTAACAAATGATATAGTTGCAGTGGGCAACTTGCCCCATAAATGGAGGCACCAGCCCAGCTCAATTAAGTAGGAAGTTTTATAGTTTCATCAGAACAATAAATTTGCAAACAAGGATCTTAGAATTCCTTTCAACAATATCACTTTAACTCACAATAAAATTCCCAAGTACCTTCGTGTTACTTTAGAAAGAACATTAGGCTATAAGAAACACCTAAAAAAGACAGCTGGAAAGCTCAGTACAAGGAATAACATCATACAGAAACTTTGTGGCACCAGATAGAGGACCTTGTCATCTATATTATGAACAACAGATTTAGCTCTTGTTTATTCAGTAGCAAAATACTGCTGCCCCATCTGAATTTTATCTGCTCCCACATCAATAAAGTAGACATAAAAGTGAATCACACAGTTCTAAAGATTTTGGACACAAGTAAGAGTACTCCCACCTTCTGGTTACCAGTCCTAAATCATATACTTCCAACCCATCTGTGATGGTATCAAGTACTTCTTAGAGAATTAAAATAATTCAAAACAATTAATAACTTCCATTTCATTCATTTTCTGATTACATTAATAGTAAAAGACTCCACTCTAGAAATCTATCACTTGTGGAAGTTGTGTGCTTCAAAAATAACAACTCTGATATTGTGCAACTCTGGAAGAAAACTGGGAATGATATTGTAACTGCAGATCTCAAGAAATTTTTATGTATCTCGGAAAAACTAACTGATTTTGACTTCCCAAAAAGAAACCTGGGTAATTCTAAAATGTATTAGAACTAGCCACAACAAATATATAGATTGACTGTATGAATGGAAACTACACAACTCTGAAGTGTGACTGTGGAGCAGAAAGGCAGACAGTCCAGCATATAGTGCATACATGTTCACTGAGAGCCCATACGGTTCAATTTGAAGGCTTCTTGAATATGATTGTGGTAGTTCATTTAACTATATTTGTAACCCAATTTTTAATTTATGGTCACTAATATGACTTGTAATAATGCCTTATGATAAATAAATAAACAAATATTGACAACTAAAAGAGATTTCATGCCATATTTTCACTATAAATATTTCATCTACAACAACTCAAATCCATTCATTACTAAATGGATCACTAAGAAAAGTTACCTTTCAGGACTAATTTTCCATGTATGACAAACCTCAGTGACATTATTGACTATATTTTTTAAGTTAATGTTGGAAATATTAGGCTTCCAGAACAAATGTTTCACATTTCAGAGGAGCATGTGCTACTTTGATAAGTCCTACCAGATTAAAACTTCATTTTGGATGTGTATTCAAATGCAGAGCCCTGTGTTTTGTGGGCAAAGCTCTTACCAATATGATTCATGAATCATGTATGATTCAAGATTCAAGTATGATTCATGAATCTACTTGCACAGGTTTCCTATTGCCAGCACATCTCTCTTACCAATTGTAAAGCAACTAATACATGAAATACAGTCCTGAGGAAATGCGAAAGGCAAAGGTCCTGAGTTTGAGTCTCGGTCCAGCACACAGTTTTAATCTGCCAGGAAGTTTCAACAAGCAATTGTTTAACTCCTGTGAACCAGTAGGCTTCTTTTATGATGAGGATACCGATCATATTAGATGCTTAGTTAACATGTAACAAGCCAGTGATGTGTGGAGTGGAAAATTCCAGTTGCCAGAAGAAGAGTAAAGATATTTCATAGAGCACAGGAGATCTTCAATAAAAACTAAATTTTATGCCACTCACCATTATGAAGGTGTCAGTTTCATATATTTAAATTTATTTTTACCTTGGAATGAATTACAATTAAATTTGGACAAGATTCAGTACAAACCACAACCTACTCAAACAATGAAATATAAACAGCATGTGGCAGTAAATTTTTTCCTTTACAAAGTAAGATCCAGTAGTACTGCCTCTATTTAATTCACAGCACCATCAAGATAAGTACTGTAAATGTTAATATCATTAGCATTGACAGTCAGCTAAAACTGCTACCACCGAACAAAGCTCCAGGTTTTGAGTAAATCTTTGTCACATTCCATACATATCTTGCAGCTGAGTGAGGTTACAATCCATTTTACACTTACTGCACCTTAGAGGTCACTGTGCTCTAAGGATCAGTAGCTCAGCATGTTTGGTCAGAGAGCTGGCTGCTCTCTGTATTAAAAAAAAAAGTGAGGGTCAACAATGAACTACAATGGATGTCATGTGACATCCACTATGACCAAATATAAAGAACAAAATGCATATCAGACTGCTAATCAGAACCTCTTGAATCCTGTGTTTGATAACAACCCCTGCTTGCATTTTGAACAGAAATCCCCAACAATGGCAACCAATGAGTTCCAATATGAGAAGACATGATTATTCCATCTACAACCTTGTTAAAGATGGCAGAAGAGTAGATAGAGGTTCAGGCCATCCTATGATATTTGGGATGAGAAAATGTGGAATAATCCTCTATGATCAATGACACGAGAATGTAGATGGCAGTGGAAACCACAGTATTAAAGATGTATAATGTGTCAACAGTAAACGTGGCATATTGCTGAAAAATTGCCATGGTGATCTCTCCATTGTCAAAATCATTTGTCGCAGTTCCAGATTAATGCTTATTAACAAAAGTGATATCATAAGACTGTCAAACCAAATTTGTGAATTTTTCATAATTTATGTGCAATATGTGCACATAACATGCAACAAAATTCTCGTCAAATTTATGCATTATGCAGTACAGCTTCTCTGAATTTACCTTTCAGTTTTTGTCATACTTTAATCCTTCCTGGCATATAAGTTTTTAAAATAATTAGAGGAATGCAGCTGGGTTGTGTCTTTACAGGTGCACATCCTGTCATTTTCAAGGCACATCTAAGATAGAGCCTTTTAGGATTCATAAAAGATGACCTTCGTTTGGGTATGGCTGGTGTCTATCATATTTCTTGCTATTGTGACACCTCATGTACTGGTCAGACCTTCAGGACCATGGAAGACAGATGTATTAAATATATCCCTCACACATACTTACAACAGCAGAACAAGTCTGCTATGGTTGAACACTGCCTTGGCACTGATCATCCTATGAAACATAACAACACAGAGATTCTGTCATCCATTTCCAGCTGTTAGGGTGGTGTTATTAAGGAAGCAATTGAAATTAAATTAGGAAGTGACCTTATAAATAGAGAAAGAACTTTTTTCTTAAATTCTGCATGGAATCCAGCTCTCTCCCAGCTCAAATAATGAAGAGGCCAAGTTCATACTATCTCATTTGTTGGTTGTTAATTAACTATTGATAACTTCTGATATTGGCCGTCTATGGTTGTGTGGTGGCACTAGTGTTTACAGTTTTGTGTGTGTGTGTGTGTGTGTGTGTGTGTGTGTGTGTGTGTGTGTGTGTGTGTGTGTGTGTGTACTGAGGTTTTTAATTCCTTTGCACAGAAGTCTCTCATGCCATTTGTGCCTAGAAAATGATAGGGTGTGCAACTCTTGAAATATTGGCAGTTCTCAAAAATATCAACCCAGCTGCATTCCTGTAAGTTATTTGAACTTACAGTTGTTATTCGTAATGAAAAGTGTGCTACATTCGGAGTGAATGTAGACAATGAACTACGCTATAGATAAGTTTGCTACCACAAACTTCAAATCACATTCACATTCATTAGTTTTGTGTAGTCAGTATCAGAATGTGATATTCCAACCTAACCTAGACCTCATGCCTTACTATGTATCAGTACGACAACACCACCTAGAATTTCAAGGGGGACACCGTCATCCTGTGACTTCTGCATATTACTGAGATTTCCCTGTTCTACAAAATAATTGCAAGAATGAATGTAATGCCAAGATTATCAGGGAAGAATTCAGGTATTCAACAAATTTGTCAGATGATAATGAATGACAAACATCATCTGCTGGATCACAAGGTTGTTTTTTTTTTTTTATGTCATTCTTACTGCTGCTTAACAGCAGAAACTGGCTATCATTTAAGTATTTTTCATTCATTATACCAAAGGAGATCCATATTTCCTGAGACATTCTGTCAGTTATGAAACTGTCAGATTTTAGATCTCTCGTGGATAATATATTGGAATTTATGTGTGAATTAAATAACTTTGGTCAACAACTTCTTTAGCTCCATGGAAGAATATCTTTACTGAGAAGTTATAATTTCATTAGTATTACCACTGCTTCCTTCCATATTCCAGAAACCCCTCTACGTGCCAGTCACTGAATATTTCATGCAGGCCAATGCTTTCAGTAGGCTACTGGGTAGAGTGAAATAAACAATAATTTGTGAAAGAGATGACATAAATCAAAAATTTCGCTTGTTCATACCATTTTATCTGAACATTTCCATTGCAAACTTAGCGAAAGCTTTTGAAAATGTTGGCTGAAATACTCTCTTTCAAATTATGAAGGTGTCAGGAGTGAAATACAGGGAGCAAAAGGCTATTTACAATTTGTGCGGAAACAAGATGGCAGTTACAAAAGTCAAGGGGCATGAAAGGGAAGCAGTGGTTGGGAAGGGAGTGAGACAGAGTTGTAGTCTGCCTCCGATGTTATTCAACCTGTATATTGAGCAAGCAGTACAGGAAACAAAAGAGAAATTTGGAGTAGGAATTAAAATCCGTGAAGAAGAAATAAAAGCTTTGAGGTTCACCAATGACATTGTAATTCTGTCGTAGACAGCAAAGGACCTGGAAGAGCAGCTGAATAGAATAGACAGTGTCTTGAGAGGAGGATATAAGATGAACATCAACAAAAGCAAAATGTGGATAATGGAATGTAATCAAATTAAATCAGGTGATGCTGAGGGAATTAGATTAGGAAATGAGACACTTAAAGTAGTAAATGCATTTTGCAATTTGGTGAGCAAAATAACTAATGATGGTCGAAATAGAGAGAGTATAAAATGTGGACTAGCAATGGCAAGGAAAGCGTTTCTGAAGAAGAGAAATTTGTTAACATCAAGTGTCCGGAATTCGTTTCTGGAAGGATTTGTATGGAGTCTAGCCATGTATGGAAGTGAAACGTGGATGATAGATAGTTTAGACAAGAAGAGAATAGAAGCTTTAGAAATGTGGTGCTATAGAAAAATGCTGAATATTAGATGGGTAGATCATGTAACTAATGAGGAGGTATTGAATAGAATTGAGGAGAAGAGATATTTGTGGCACAACTTGACTAGAAGAAGGGATTGGTTGGTAGGACATATTCTGAGGGATCAAGGGATCACCAATTTAGTACTGGAGGGCAGCATGGAGGGTAAAAATCGTAAAGGGAGACCATGAATACACTAAACAGATTCAGAAGGATGTAGGTTGCAGTAGGTACTGGGAGATGAAGGAGCTTGCATAGGATAGAGTAGCATGGAGAGCTGCATCAAACCAGTCTCTGGACTGAAGACCACAACAACAACCATAATTATCAAAAGTGATGCTAGCAGTAATGAATGAAGTTCTGCAGAATTAAGAGCCTCCTGACAGAGAAAGGGATTTCCCCCCAGAATGTATAAACAGCCCAATGTATGATTTTAAATAAGTGCTTCCTACAAAACATACATTAATATACTAAATTGAGTAATAGTGCTTGCTGAAAATTAACAACAGTGACTACATAAATAGCTCCAAAAATAATTTTATTTTTGTTGCTAGAGGAGTGACAGAAGCAACAGGTTGTGGTTTTGTTTGTCAGCTACAGATAACAGATAACATAAATGTTCATTTATGAGCAGGAATATGGTGGCACTGCTAATTGTACCTTATTGAAGTGCAGCATAAATATATTTTTATTATGTTCTGAAGGCTAGTGATAAAAGCAAACATTATGTAATGTACCTGCACCCTTAACAAAGTAGGAAGGGATGATTGCAATAGGAGGAGTGGAAGTGGGGCATTGAGGTGGAATGGGAAGGTTGTGGAATCTCCTAATTGTTCAGCTGTTGGCACCTACATCATAAAAATCATGATTAATTGCTTTACACAGTACAAATATGGATGGGCTGCTCATCAAAATACACTACAGACAGTATGTTGAGTCAAAGGCTGCTACCATTTGGACTGATGCAAAGACTGGCTCATTGGCAAATGATGATACTCATGGAAACTTCTTGGTTCTGCTGGCACACGATCTGTATGTCAGTCATACTGGTGGTGTTTATCTCGGGCCCTGAGATTCAGATGCACTTGTATGTGAGCTGAGGCGTTGTGAACACAAGGTTGCTGAGCTTTAGCAATGCTTATGTATCTTTTTTAATGTTTTGTCCTTTGCTAGAGACTAGTGCACCTCCGTAAGATTTTTGGAGGCTCTGTTGATTAATAAGAGATACTGAAATGTTGGCATTCAGACCTGGATGAAAGAATATTGAGAATAATCAATTGATGGACTCAGAACTGAATGCTGACTAGTATGAGGTACTGGAATTTTGGCGTGAAAGAATATTGAGAATAATCAGTTGAGGTGAAGAAATGAGTACCAAATAGAATTAGTATTTGGATAAATGTTTCACCACAAAGATACAGATCGGAGAAGAAATTCATGAGTACTCCTTTTTACCAACAAGAAAAATAAAAAAAGCTTTAATCTGTCACATATATTGAAGGAATCTCAGATTTAATTGAACAGTAGATAAAACCAAACAATAGAAAATCCAGTATGGAATGTAACAATACCAGAGAATGAAAGTTGCTACTCACCATATAGCGGAGATGCTGAGTCATGATAGGCACAATAAAGATTCACACTATCATAGCTTTCGACCATTAAGGCCTTTGTCACCAGTAAACACACATACACACCCACACACACACACTCACACACACGTCTGCAGTCTCAGAGAGCTGAAACTACACTGCAAGTAGCAGCACCAGTGCATAATGGGAGTGGCAATTGGGTGGGGGTGAGGAAGAAGCTGGGCGAGGAGAGGGAGGGATAGTATGGTGGGAGTGACAGACAGTGAAGTGTTGCAGTTTAGACGGAGGGCAGGAGAGAAGGTGCGGAGGGAGGGGGGGAGGGGGGGGGGGGTAAGTAGTGGAAAGGAGAGAAATAAAAAGAAATTAAAAGACTGGGTGTGGTGGTGAAATGACAGCTGTGTAGTGCTGGAATGGGAACAGGGAGGGGGCTGGATGGGTGAGGACAGTGACTAGCAAAGGTTGAGGCCAGGAGGGTTACGGGAACGTAGTATGTATTGCAGGGAAAGTTCCCACCAGTGCAATTCAGAAAAGCTGGTGTTGGTGGAAGGAATCCATATGGGACAGGCTGTGAAGCAGTCATTGAGATGAGGGGTATCATGTTTGGCAGCGTGTTGAGCAACAGGGTGGTCCACTTGTTTTTTGGCCACAGTTTGTCGGTGGGCATTCATGCTGACAGACAGCGTGTTGGTTGTCATGCCTGCATAGAATGCAGCACAGTGGTTGCAGCTTAGCTTGTAAATCACATGACTGGTTTCACAGGTAACCCTGTCTTTGATGGGATAGGTCATGCTACTGACCGGACTGGAGTAGATACCACACATTCTCGTACCACCACCTACTCCAGTCCGGTCACTAACATCACCTATCCCATCAATGGCAGGGCAACCTGTGAAACCAGTCATGTGATTTGCAAGCTAAGCTGCAACCACTGTGCTGCATTCTATGTAGACATGACAACCAACAAGCTGTCTGTCCACATGAATGGCCACCGACAAACTGTGGCCAACAAACAAGTGGACCACCCTGTTGCTCAACACGTTGCCAAACATAACCCCTCATCTCAATGACTGCTTCACAGCCGGTCCCATATGGATCCTTCCCACCAACACCAGCTTTTCTGCATTGTGCAGGTGGGAACTTTACCTCCAATACATCCTACATTACTGTAACCCTCCTGGCCTCACCCATCCAGCCCCCTCCCTGTTCCCATTCCATCACTACACAGCTGTCATTTCACCACCACACCCAGTCTTTTAATTTCTTTTTATTTCTTTCCTTTCCACTACTTACCCCTTCCTCCCCTCTGCACCTTCTCTCCTGCCCTCCGTCTAAACTGCAACACTTCACTGTCTGCCACTCCCACCATACTATCCCTCTTCCTCCCCACCCCAGCCTCCTCCTTACCACCACACAATCGCCACTTCCATCATGCACTGGTGCTGCTGCTAGCAGAGTAGTTTCAGCTCTCTGAGACTGCAGATGTGTGTGCAAATTGCGTTTGCGTGAGTGTGTGTGTGCGGGTGTGTATGTTTGTCAACTGCTGACAAAGGCCTTAATGGCCGAAAGCTAAGATAGTGTGAATCTTTTTATTGTACCTATCGTGACTCAGTATCTCTACTATATGGTGAGTAGGAACTTTCCTTCTCTGGTATTGTTAGAAAAGTAGATAAAAGATATTTCATGCATATCATTCTAGTATATTCATCAACATGCTCTCATTTAAAAGAGGAGGCAGAAGCCCCTGTGAAGAGGAGCTAGTAAATAATAGAAAATCCTACTACAAAACTATAATAAAGAACTGTAATTTCATAACAGGGCTACAACCAAATAATTATTTTTCATGGGAAATTTTAAATAGGATACTAGAAATGACAGATGGTGCAGGGTTGGCAGAATTCACCATAAAGAGAAATGTATTTGTCTTTAACACAATGGTCCACAAGAACTTGGGAAGGATCAAATGGAACTCAAAATGAAACTGATTGTATTTTTAAAAAAATAATAAAGCAAGTGTACAGGTTTTATTAATGAAAATCGCTTTTGAATTTCAAATGATTATAGATTCTTTAGATGGAGAGCAAAAATACGTACAAAGCTACAAAGAATCAGGTACATAAGACAGTAAGTTAGAAAGGTAAATTATGAGATAGTCCTCAGCTCATGCTCTAGTGGTTAGCACTGCTGGCATTGAATCATTGGGTCCCAGGTTCAGTTCCTAGCCAGACTAGATATATCTTCACTTAGGGACAGGGTGGTTGTGTTGCCATATCATTTCCTCTCATCTCCATCATAAAGATGCACATGTCACTGAAACAGTGTCAAATAGAAAGACTTTTACTATGTGACAAACAACTCCAGATGTGCTTTCCTGGCCAATAATACTGTATGATGATTTCATGTCATTTAAGTTTAAGAAGGTATACTAGATTAAATTAAGTAACTCATTCACCATCTTTGAAGATTAGTTTATACAGACATTTGTAAATCTAGAAAAAACTTTTGAGAATGTTGACTGGAATAAACTACTTAGCGTTTGACGTTATCAAGGATGAAATACAAAAGGCAAACTGTTATCTGCACCCTGCACAGAAACTGGTCTGCAGATACAAGAACTGGAAGACTTGATTTGGAGGCAGTTCCAGGGAGAGCCTATACCACATGTTATTCTATTGTACATGCAGAAAGTAGTTATGGAAATAAAGGAGAAAATTGGAAGAAGAATTAAAGTTCCGGGAAAATACACTGAAATTTTATGCTTCATAAGTGACATTGTTATTCTGTAAAAGACAATGAAGACTGTGGAAGATGTGTTAAATAGAATCAATAGAGCTTTGAGAAGAATTTTATGATGAGCATCAACAAAAGTAAAAGCAGGGTATGAAAGCGTTGTTAAATTAAATCAGTTGATGCTGAAGGAATGTGGCTAAAAATGCTATTTAGGCAGAAAATAGCTGAGAATGGCAGCAGCAGACAAGATGTAAAATGTGGACTGCTCAGAGCAAGGAAAGCTTTTTTTGAAAAAGATAAAAATATTTACACTGAATATTTATATAAGTGTGTTTCTGAAAGTATTTGACTGAAGTGTAGTCTCATATGAAAGAGGAATGTGGATGATCAATAGTACAGACAAGAAAAGTTTAGAGGCTTTAGAAATGTGGTGTAACAGCTGTACACTGAAAATTAGATGGCTTGATTGGTTAACCAGTGAAGAGGTACTGAATCAATTCAGGGAGAAAATATCTTTATGGTACAACTCAGCTAAAAGCAGGAGTAAGTTAATATCACACATGAACAGGAATCAAGAAATGGAATAGTTATTTTGGCAATAGAGAAATGTGGTGGAGTAAAATTGTAGACAGAGATAAGAACTCATCTACTGTTTTTCATGAAATATATGTGACCATTACAAGAAATGGTTTAAGTGGAAATGGCACTTAAATGGCAGCAGCCAGTAATGAAAAAATATTGGAACTGAGCCAAACTGATTTTTCCATCTTCCTTGTTGGAACATATCCTTAGGCAATGAAAAATGCAAAGGAAGTCACAATTTCTCTTTAAGTGAAGACTGCACAAGTTCAGAAACACAAATGTTATTCTTTTTTCAATTACACATTGCCACTGCCAAACTGGTCCTTTTTAAGTAAAGACATATGAAAAGCAAACAAAGAGGTTCACAATATCCGCAGTAAATTTAAGAATGCAACATTTGTGGGTATATGTGAACTTGGAAGATGATTTCATACAATTAATGTCCTCCAACTCAACAGTGTGGAAAAGAATGTTATTACTAGCCAGATTTTAGAAACACTGTAGTAGGTAAGAAATTAAGCCTGGACCATCTCTCAAGGACAAATGTTGTATTTAATTCCCTAAATTAGAAATGTGTGGTAATGGAAGTGATACCTCTCAAACCCAGAAATGAATCATTTAGCTCTAAGCCAGATAGTATTGAAAAGTATGAAATGGTAGCAACTGACAATCCTGAGCAAGATAAGGAAATCTGTGGAAATTATGGGGCACACTAAGCTAAAACTAACACACAAGTGGAGCAACCTCATGGATGGATATCCCATGGGCAGAAAGTGCTTGGAAGAGAGTGAGACAAAAGAAGCCTCCAAGTACCTACACAAATGATTTTTATGGACAAAACCTCTTCAATCAAAGCTAAGGCAGTTGATGTAATAAATATGTCCTTAAGAAATTTGGATGTTAATATAAAATCCAATAGGCAAATATATTACAGTGACAAGTATCTCTACTTTTACCACTAGAATGTCCTGTCAGTCACAAATAAGCATTTAGACATTGAGGTTTTGCTAAATACTGAACTTTATTTTGTTAGTGTTCATTGTCTCTTCGAGCACTGCTTAAAGGCACATCAGATTGCTTCGGTTTTCAAACCAGGCTACACACTTGCAAATTACATCTACAGAAGAAATTACAAAAGTGGAGCTACCGCTGTTTTAATTAAAAGTGGATTGAAATACAAAACTATTAAAAGTTTTCAGTACCTCAATACAGAAAGAGATTTTAACACAAAAGTCATGGAAATCAGTGGTGCACATACAGTTGTTATGTATATCTATTGCTCTCAAAATGGAAGCTTTCAGTCATTTCTCAATAAACTTGTAACATTACTACCCAGGATACACATGGATTGCACATTAACAACATGGGGGAAAAACTGCCCATTGGAAAAATTAAAGAAATTATCAGCAAGAGGCGTCAAACACTCAAAAGAAAAATCATCCTGGATTGCTCCGCCCCCCCCCCCCCCCCCAATATTCAGGTACAGCAACAACAATGAATGCAATGCAGTAACAGCTCCACAAATTGCAGACTCAGCTCTAACACCAGCAGCAGTATTATCAACAGTAGGATCAGTAACTGAATCAACAACCAGATCAGCTGAACAACTAACAGGGGAGCCAGACACAGAAGAAAATTCTGCTGCATATGATAATAGAAGAATAACTGCAGTCGGGAAAAGAAAAGCAGTACTTCCAGTACACCTGAATGATTTTTTATTGACAAGATAAAGGTAACAGATCAATTAAATATGCCAAAGTCTAACAATATGCCAAAGTCTGACAAATCTTTTTAATTTCATGCTGATTAATCAAAATGACCAATAATTGCTAAACAAATTAAGTGAACTTGAAATTTTATGTACTGGTGGGCTAAAAACGCTTCTGTAATGTGTATAACTGAACACTGGCTGCCTAAAGATGCAATGTCAGTCACAAAACTTGCAGACATCAATCTTTCATCATAATTCTCTAGAATTACATCCAGTCATGGAAGGTCATGTATATTTGTTAAAACTGGCATTGATTATTGTAACATAAAAACCATTGAACTGTTAGCTGAAGAGAAAGTTTTTGAAGTATCTGCAGTTGAACTCTCTGCATTAAAATTAATAATCACCTGTGTATATAGGAGCCCTGATTGGGGACTTAAATGATTTCTGTCATCAACTAGAAGCAGCTTTAAATACTATAAAAAGCTTTAACAAAACAGTGATCATATGTTGAGATTTTAAAATTGATTTTCAAGACATCTCAAAAGACCAGCAAAGCTTAATGGTCCTACTGGAAACATATAACATAATAGCCACCATAGATTCTCCAAGAGTTACACCAACGACTAGCTTAACAATTGATCAGATATTAATACACACTGTGCCAGAATTCTTAATACTGGCTTCAGTGCTCACTATGCACAATTTATTGGTTTACACACCCCAAGTGAAACAAATGAGAAAGAGGAATTTGTAGAAGAAATAAGAAAATTCACTAACACATAAATAAACATTTTAATACAGAGACTAAGTGAAGAAACCTGATATGAAATGTATACTTGTGAAAATACCAACAAAAAGTTTGAAAAATTCATGGAAATCTTCATACCATACATTGAGGCTGCATTTTCATAAAGAAACAAGAATGTCAACCTAACTTAAATAAGAACAAATGGATTACAACAGGTATTAGAATCTCTTGTGCAGAGAAAAGAAGATTTCACAATATAGCAAAGACACAGAACATGTCTCATAAATTTCATTTGTGCCTGAAAAATTACAAGAGGATCCTCAAAAACGTTGTAAGGAAAGCTAAAACAATGGCAAATGACAAACACATTGAAAATTCAAAAAACAAATCTAAAGCTATATGGGAAGTTACAGGAAATCAAACAATTGAAACCAGACGATATAAAAATATAAACTTATGTTATGAAGGACAAATGATTTCTTGCCCAACATTAATTTCAGGGACCTTCAACAAATATTTTGCAGACATAAGTAAACAATTGATGAGTGGACTGGAAGAACACAACAAAATATCACCTGCATCATCTAATAGTGTGAGAAATGTGTCTACATTATTATTCCTTTCACCCACAAATACTGAAGAAATTTTATCAGTTATAAAATCCTTGAAAACAGGATACTCATTTGGAATTGATGGAATACCAGAAGCAATTATTAAAAAATGCTGTCTTGCCTTAGCTGAGTTCTTGACACACTTGTGCAACAGCTCACTGGAATCATGAATTTTCCCTTCATGCTTAAAAACAGAAAAACTGAAACCACTGCTCAAAAAAGGAAATCCAGAAGCTGTTTCAAATAATAGACCAATAGCCCTACTGCCTGTATTTGCAAAAATTTTAGAATTTTTTTTATAAGCGATTGTCTGGTTTCCTAAATAAAAATAAAATTCTCTCTCCCTCACAGCATTGTTTCAGAAAAGGCTATTCAACTGAAAGTGCAATATTTGAATATCTTAATGAAATCCATACTAAACTGGATGCAAGTGAGTTTGTCACGGGCACATGTCTTGATTTATCCAAAGCTTTTGACGTCATTGTCCATAATGCCCTACTGGAGAAGCATGACAAATTAGGAATTAGAGGTATATACAGTGAGTGGCTCAGGACATACCTATGTGGTCGCAAACAGGTGGCTGAAGTAAAATATACTGACCATTACAAAATCAGCTACTACTATTCAGGATCTAAAAATGAGAAATATGAGGTCCCTCAAGGATCAGTATTAGGACCCATTCTGTGGCTCCTCTATGTCAATGATCTTATGTACAACAAGTATAGCCAAACCACCCTCCAATTTGCAGATGATAAAAGCTTCCTTATAAGTGGTAAAACAGAAGAAAAACTAAAAGACTCCGCTATCCAAATAATGGCCAAGATAGATACGAAGCCCATGCCTATCACAGTAGTATATGTTTATATGGTAACTAGTTCCACAAATGATGAACAGATAGATGAAATATATGATGAGATAAAAGAAATTATTCAGATAGTGAAGGGAGACGAAAATTTAATAGTCATGGGTGACTGGAATTCGGCAGTAGGAAAAGGGAGAGAAGGAAACATAGTAAGTGATAAGGATTGGGGGTAAGAAATGAAAAAGGAAGTCGCCTGGTAGAATTTTGCACAGAGCACAACTTAATCATAGCTAACACTTGGTTCAAGAATCATAAAAGAAGGTTGTACACATAGAAGAAGCCTGGAGATAATGACAGGTTTCAGATAGATCATATAATGGTAAGGCAGAGATTTAGGAACCAGGTTTTAAATTGTAAGACATTTCCAGGGGCAGATGTGGACTCTGACCACAATCTATTGGTTATGAAATGTAGATTGAAACTGAAGAAACTGCAAAAAGGTGGGAATTTAAGAAGATGGGAGCTGGATAAACTGACAGAACCAGAGGTTGTAGAGAGTTTCAGGGAGGGCATTAGGGAATTATTGACAAGAATGGGGGAAAGACATACAGTAGAAGAAGAATGGGTAGCTTTGAGAGATGAAATAGTGAAGGCAGCAGAGGATCAAGTAGGTAAAAAGACAAGGGCTAATATAAATCCTTGGGTAACAGAAGAGAATTTAATTGATGAAGGGAGAAAATACAAAAATGCAGTAAGAAGAAGAATGGGTAGCTTTGAGAGATGAAATACTGAAGGCAGCAGAGGATCAAGTAGGTAAAAAGACAAGGGCTAATAGAAATCCTTGGGTAACAGAAGAGAATTTAATTGATGAAGGGAGAAAATACAAAAATGCAGTAAATTAAGCAGGCAAAAAGGAATACAAACATCTCAAAAATGAGAACAACAGGAAGTGCAAAATGGATAAGGACGGATGGTTAGAGGACTAATGTAAGGATCTAGAGGCATATACCAACAGGAGTAAGATAGATGCTGCCTACAGGAAAATTAAAGAGACCTTTGGAGAAAAGAGAACCATTTGCATGAACATCAAGAGCTCAGATGGAACCACAGATCTAGGCAAAGAAGGGAAAGCAGAAAGGTGGAAGGAGTATATAGAGGGTCTATACAAGGGCGATGTTCTTGAGGACAATATTATGGAAATGGAAGAGGATGTAGATGAAGATGAAAAGGGAGATATGATACTGCGTGAAAAGTTTGACAGAGCACTGAAAGACCTGAGTCAAAAGAAGGCCCCAGGAGTAGACAACATTCCATTAGAACTACTGACAGCCTTGGGAGAGCCTGTCCTGACAAAACTCTACCATCTGGTGAGCAAGATGTATGAGACAGGTGAAATACCATCAGACTTCAAGAAGAATATAATAATTCCAATCCCAAAGAAAGCAGGTGTTGACAGATGTGGAAATTTATGAACTATCAGCTTATTAAGCCACAGCTGCAAAATACTAATGCTAATTCTTTACGGATGAATGGAAAAACTGGTAGAAGCTGACCTCGGGGAAGATCAGTTTGGATTCCATAGAAATGTTGGAACACGTGAGGCAATACAGACCCTACGACTTATCTTAGAAAATAGATTAAGGAAAGGCAAACCTACATTTCTAGCATTTATAGACTTAGGGAAAGCTTTTGACAATGTTGACTGGTATACTCTCATTCAAAATATGAAGGTGGCAGGGGTAAAATACAGTGAATGAAAGATTGTTTACAATTTGTACAGGAGCCAGATGATAGTTATAAGAATTGAGGGGCATGAAAGAGAAGCAATGGTTGGGAAGGGAGTGAGACAGGGTTGTAGCCTATCCCAAATGATATTCAATCTGTATACTGAGCAAGCAGTAAAGGAAACAAAAGAAAAATTCAGAGTAGGAATTAAAATCCATGAGGTTTACCGATGACATTGCAATTCTGTCAGGGACAGAAAAGGACCTGGAAGAGCAGCTGAACAGAATGGGCAGTGTTTTGAAAGGAGGATATAAGATGAACATCAACAAAATCAAAACGAGGATAATGGAATGCTGAGAGAATTAGATTAGGAAATGAGACACTTAAAGTAGTAAATGAGTTTTGCTATCTGTGGAGCAAAATAACTGATGATGGTCGAAGTAGAGGAGATTTAAAATGTAGACTGGCAATGGCAATGAAAGCGTTTTTGAAGAAGAGAAATTTGTTAACATCAAGTATCGATTTAAGTGTCAGGAATTTGATTCTGAAAGTGTTTGTATGGAGTGTAGCCATGTATGGAAGTGAAATGTGTATGATAAATAGTTTAGACAATAAGAGAATAGAAGCGTTCGAAATGTGGTGCTACAGAAGAATGCTGAAGATTAGATGGGTAGATCTCATAACTAATGAGGAGGTATTGTATATAATTGTGCTGAAGAGAAATTTGTGGCACAACTTGACTAAAAGAAGGGATCAGTTGATAGGACATATTCTGAGGCATCAAGGGATCGCTAATTTAGTATTGTAGGACAGTATGGAAGGTAAAAATCATAGAAGCAGACCAAGAGATGAATAAACTAAACAAATTCAGAAGGATGTAGGTTGCAGTAGGTGCTGGGAGATGAAGAAACTTGCACGGGAATAGAATAGCACGGAGAGCTGCATCAAACCAGTCTCTGCACTGAAGACCACAGCAACAACAACATCTAAACAATGAACAGTGTAGAACTGTGGTTCAGCTATAATAACTAATAATAAACAAAGAAAAGACAGTAGCACTGAACTTCTATAATCTAAAAAGAAGACACCACCCTAACATACAAATAGAACTAAAGGACCGAGTTCTTGAAAGTGATGACAGTACAAAATATCTGGGACTCTGGCTTCAGAACAACAAAAATGGATGGTATACATTAAATATTTGCAAAGAAAACCAAGCAAAAGCTGCTACATGATAAGGATCTTAAAAATTTGTTGCAGCAAAGCCAGCCTGTTAAATGTGTACTACTTCTATGTGCATTTTGTAATTAAATATGGTATAATCTTCTGGGGCAATGCTACAACAAATATTAAACTTTTCAGGATGCAAAAGAGAATATTAAGAATTATTGAAGGGGTAAACAATACAAAATCATGCAGACTCATATTCAAAAAACTGTGAGTTCTTCCTCTTCCTTGTATTTTTATCTACGAAACATCAGTTTTGTCACAAATAAAGCTTTCAGCCAGGAAGGCCTTCATCAGAAATAGACAAGACACACACACACACGCACATGCACACGCACATGCACATGCACACGCACATGCACATGCACATGGCACACGCACACGCACACACACACACACACACACACACACACACACACACACACACACACACAAAGGCAACTCACACACCCATGGCTGCAGTCTCAGGCAACTGAAGTCACTTTGTTTCATGTGTTGTACATATATTGAAAATTGTTTTTTATAAATATTTCTGGAATGGTACAGGTTAAGATAAACAAGTCATAAATGTAAATGGATGGAACAGTTAAAATTTTGAGAGTCTTCAATAAAGGTTGAAATGAGTCTCTGGGCGTAATATTACACACATTTCCAATAACAGTTTCTGATGTAAAAATATCTTATTTACATAATTGCTTTCCCCCACAATATTATTCCAGATCTTACAGTAGATTCAAAATAGCTGTGGTAACTTTCCTAGTATGCATATGAGAGGAGAAGGAAAAATTTCTTCTGTAAATATCCCCAGAAATCTGACAGAATGTACTTCCTTACATTCCTGAGTTTTTTTCCTTTAAAGTTATGTGATTTTGATTGTTTGGTTTCAAACTGTATTAGCAGGCTTTCTTTATGATTAATTTTCATCCTTTATATGAATGCATGTCGTCTGTTCTTTCAGACATGTCCAAAAGATCTGACACCATGTGGCATCTGCAGCTGTGATACATTGTATGTAAATTGAAGGTGGAGGGGAGGAGAAAGAAAAGGAAAGGGAAGGGACTGCTGATGTCAGCTGCATCGGAAATTTTGTGAAATCAGTGGCAATGAGAGAAGTATATTCTGGACTGGTATTCAAACACAGGATCTCCTGCTTACTAAGCAGTTGCATTAACCACTGCATCCCCCCTGGCCACAGTGTTTATCCCAACTGCATGGACTATTTCAGCACACCTCTTGGCTGACCCACTCTCCCACCTAGTGCCACCTATCCACAGTCCATGTCTATGTCCCCCATTCTCACTAATAAGAGATTCTCAAAGGAGGTCAGACATTATTATGCTTCTGCACTGAAGAAGGCTGATTTGTTGTCCATCAAGTCTGAATAAGTTATGTGAATGTGTGGTGTCAGTTCTTTCACATAACTGATTCACTTCGATGGACAACAAATGCACCTTCTTCATTGCAAATGCACATTTACATCTGACGTCCTGTGGGGTTCTCTAAAAGCCATTTCAAAGCACTGCTGCTCATTCTGCAGCTTTCTAATTTATGTAACAGTAGAGAGAATCCTCATCAGGTCACAGAAAATTCCTATGATATTTTGGGATCTGTCTGGGGAGAAGCAAAGTTTCTTAATAAATTTGTTGATGGCACATACTATACTCTTCCCTTACTGGAAGCCAAACTGATTTAATGTAGTGATATTAGATTTTGCTATGAAATTTTGGATTTGTATTGCAACAGCTCTTTTGAATACTTGTGAGAAAGTTAGAGAAGACTTACTAGCCGGTTGGTTCCTGCTTTTTCCTTTGAGCCTTTCTTCAATAAAGGCTTCACTACCACTTGCTTTAGAGCATCTAGGAAGCATCCTCGTTCAAATGACTGGTTTATTATTTCAAATAAGAGTCCTGTTTTTATGCTAGAAACTGTTTTAATTACTCTAGTGGTATTTCATCCCATCCCATTGAATTTTTATTTTTAATGGATAATACCACTATTTCTACATCTTTAGACATAATTCATTCCAATTTAATCCTGATTAAAACCAGATGGCTGGACATTATTCAGGTAGCAAAATACACCAATATCTGATTTTGATACTTTTATGAAAAGCTCACTGAAATATTCTGTTATTTCTGAAGGATTTACAATTGCTTTGTCACTTACATTAATTTTGGAGATCTGTAGACTGCTGAGCATGACACCAAGATCAGATTTTACTACTGAACATACTGCTTTCGATTTCTTTACATGGTGTAGAATGAATTTTTTATGTGCCTATTTTTCTAAACACAGTTTAATACCAGTTTACATAGTTTACAAAATCTAAAGTTTTATTACTTTTCAGTTCATTATGTAACAGTCTTTCTGGCACTTGACACTTTTAAATCAGGAGTTTCCTATTCACTTTCCTTTTCTTATGGTAGAATGTATTGAAAATTCTTCCTTAAAGACACAAAAATTATTTCAAGAAATATCTCTTAATGTTTATGACTTACAGTACAATGATACACTGCCCAGTTTACTTCTCCAAGCCTAAAATACAAGTTTATATTTACATTACTGAAGCCTCATTTGATGCACATTTTTTAATGGCTGGTTCATTTATTTTTGGTAACTCCAAAAATAGTACAGAATTGTCAGAAATACCTAAATAAATGCAGTACTTTCATGTACTCTCAAATGAATCAGATCAATAAATTCTGTTGATCCACTGGATTTATTTATTACTGTTACATTTATGTTAAAATCATTAGCTGTGCTAAACCTTTTCTTTTGCTCCATTGTTAGTTTCTCTATGATACTCCTTCGTTTAAACAGAAATACTTTTGTTACTTCTTGACCTGGGATTCTGTATGTTGAGATTATTAGGATATTTTCTCTCTCTAATTCTCTACTGCAACTTTCAAATACGTCCTCATTACCTTGAAAAGTAAAATCATCTCTTACTTATCTGTTACAGAATTTTTAATTAATATGCCGGGGTTGTCTGGGAATTAAGGTTAGATGCTCTGGGGTGGACAGAGGAGCTGTGACAATGCAAAAAAAATAGTGACACACAAATAGACACTTCAATGTGCTGTGATATTTAAGTTGTACTGCAATTCATTGGATGTACTTGTGGACAAATATATTTAAACAATGGCCTGTCAAGGTGTGCTTTACTGAATACAATGTTAGCAAGACTATGTCTGTCCTGAGTGCCACACTGTCATACACTGTAGTAAACACTTGTCCCTATCTTAAGGTTGCAGATGACTCCACTTACATACCAAGTCAACTATGAACTATACCTATGAACAGCAAGACTGGAACTCCGTACTAGAAAGGTTTGAGACAACACAAAACATGAACCATCCATTGCTGCCTGTGGCCACTGTTTATCACAACACAGAAGTCCACCTCATTGGCAGTAATGTGGAGGTTGCTGATTGGGCTATACTTGTGATTGGTAGTGAACTTCAAAGTGGCCCCCATGGTGCCAGTTGGAAACTGTCTCAGCATACCAGCTCCGATTGCATCCATTGGCAAGGATGTAACAGAAATCATAATTAATTTTGTTACTTCCACAAAAGCTACTGGATACAACATAGTTCTGATGGAGTCTTCTGTTCATTTAGGTGAAGGAATGATATATTTCTCCCTCCTGCCAAGAAAATTTTTACAACATCGATTTTTGCTTCTCTGCCATTTATGTTTTACATGTAAGACATTTGTGTTTAAATGCATAAAAAATGTGTTGTTACTATTGCCTATTGTTTTAAGAATAGATTTTCTTAATGGATTTTTTCCTTTTGTTCCTTTGGGCAGTTTGTCACCCCCAGCACTCATATTTAGTTTCCACAATTGTTTATAATCTTGCACATTTCAATAAACACCTTGCTGAATTTTGCACTAAGCAGTCTAAAAAGCAAGATCTAATAGATTAATTTATTGTACTGTTATAATCCATTTTGATGTTATATGTAACTTTTGTGTATTTGTGTGTGTGTGTGTGTGTGTGTGTGTGTGTGTGTGTGTGTGTGTGTGTGTTTTGAGATTTTCTGGATGAATAAAGAATTTAAATTTAAATAACACCTTCCCATCAATCAGGCTTAACTTTAAGAGAAAAGTAAAATTTCACAGAATTCTAAATACTGGCTCAGCTGCACAAATCAGGGAGAATTTTCAGCTTAAGGAATGGAAGGAAGTTCGCCGGGGAAAACAGTAGAGGAGAAATTTGATCCTTTTCTGAAAATATTTTTACAAAATTATAAATTCAGTAATCTATAAAAACAGGTCATAAAACTTACAGTGGACAGCAAGAAAAAGGATTGGTCACATTTCAAATGAAAATAGTTTGTATTAGTAAGAGAGAGCTTTATATATTGCTGAAGACTAGCTCTAATCAAGACCTAAGATTCATAAAAAGCAATAGTGTAAAGTTCTTCAGTGTATCATTAAAAAGACAAAAGCTATTTACTATATGCAAAACTTCAAAGAACAAGGCAAGTAGAATTTGAAGTATTATTTGTCATGAAGCAGACTCAGAGAAGCAAATGATATTCAACTGTATTATGTCAGTAGCAGTGAGACACAGTATATGAAAATTAAATCTTTAAGTGTTAAATTAATTGAATTCTTCATAACAATGGCCAAAAACTAAGGGATAAAAACTGTTTCACAGCCAGCAACTTAACCCTTAATTTTATCCCTCTTATTATGTACCTATAAGTGAATAAAAATGACACATATGTACCAGAAATGGAGACCAATGGGCATATCCTGGATGAGGCTCCATGTGTGAAGTTTCTTGGCATCCAGGTTGATACTAAACTGGTAACCAAAGAGCTCAGTTCTGCCTACTTAGCACTTAGAACTTTCTGCTCCACTGAGTAAGCTGTGGACAGTGAGCCGTGCACGGCTCACTGTTCATGCCATGTATTGTTTGTCATCTTCGACTATGGTACTGCTACCTCATTTTCTTATTCCATTTACTGGCATCATTAACATCCTGCCTTACTTGCCTGAGTGGCAGCAGCAGCGTGTATCAATAGTGCACTATCATACCATCTCTGGAGAGACCAATAGTATTTAGGGGTCGTCGTGTGTCAGGAAGTCAGTTGGAGACGGACCAGCAGTGCAGTTGGGCATGGAGCAGCAGTCGGGTATGAAGGAGTGTTGGGCATGCAGCGCCAGTGAGGTGCGGACAGCCAGTACTTGCCGATCACTGGCAACACACATGTACTGTCCGACTGTAGAAGACCAGAGTGGCAATGACCATTGGTTGGCCGTTTGGTCGGTCATCTCATTGTCAACGTGTATTTGATCTTTTGACTGTTTCTGGGTGTTGGGGTGTCGGTTGGTTGGGGGAGTGTAGCGCGAAAGTCTCTGTGGGGCGTAGTCAGGCCGGAGCCACTGGCGGCATGCACGCGCGGTTGGAGTTGTGAGGCACTTCTTGCAGGGGTTACGAAGTTCTTCACCCACCAATCCCGGACAATAAGTTGGATGCTCACTTAACCAACTATCAAGCATCAACTGCTATCAAATCTCTTCATTTGATCCTGGTTGTTGCTTTCTGGGAGATTCCTACGAGCAACAGCTTGTGTGCATTAAAGTCGGCTAGAATCCTGTGTGGTGTTTAACTTAATTTAATTCAGTTCTTCATTAATGAAGTATACCAGCAGTATCTTCTGCCCGGTAGCCATTGACATTCCAGTTACCTGCCCTGGTCGTTGATGTAGTTTTCGGCAGTGTATTTTCCTTGTTTTGTTGATGCTGTCCAGCATGGCATGTAGTTCGACAGCTGAGGTGTTGTTAGTAATTTTGGGTGTTTACTCTGACTTGGCTGGATTGGGTACCAGTATCCAGAATGTTGTGCTATTGACATCTTGTTCTCCTTTTGCTGGTCGGGTGGAGCAGAACTGATCTTGTTGGTTGGTTCTTCAACTAGCTTTCGGTTGGGTTGCCTTCCGATTAACAGGTTGTCGGTCTGGCTGCCTGTCTCACCAAAATGTGTGTTAGTGTTACCTTCCAAGGTCGACCCTTGGAACCTTCTGAGCACTGCTCCTTGTGTTTTACATAGTGATTTCCTTTTTAGTCTTAAGTACTCTGTGTGGCCTTCAGCTGAGTTTTAGCTTATTGATATTGCAAGGCTTTTCATCCTAGGCCTTAAGCCATAAAAATAAAAATAAATGTTTCTTGTTTGGTGTGTGGCCTTCAGCCAAGTATCAGCCTTTCAATATTAAAATTGAAAATTCCTTGTGCCTAGGCCTTAAGCTGTAAATTTGTTTCAAGTAGATATGTGGTCTTCAGCCAAGTTTTCAACCTTTTCTAATCAAAAGTTGAAAAATTTTGTCTAGACCTTAAGCCATAAGAAATATTTTCTAGTTTGTATGTGGCCTTCAGCCGAGTTTTCCAACTTAAATTAAAAATTGGAAGTTTCTTTGTCTGGGCCTTAAGCCATGAGATTGTTTGGGTTTCATATGTAGCCTTCATCCAAGTTTATGTGAAGTATTTTAGGACAAAGCCTTTAGCCTATTTTAGTAGAAATTTAGGAGCTCTTCCCTTTAGGCCTTAAGCTGTAAAATTGTTTTCTGCATGGTTTGTGGCCTTCAGCCAAGTTTTAATCCTCGTAAAATTAATAATTCATCATCCTTGTCTTGCCCTTAAGTCATTAAATTGTTATTCTTTAGTACGGGGCCTTCAGCTGAGTTTGACATGAAATATTTTAATATAAAGCCCTCACCCTTTTCAAATTGGAAGCTCTTCTTCCTAGGCCTTAAGCCGTTAAATTGTTTTGTTGATAAGCGGCCTTCAGCCAAGTTTTCACCCTCTTTAGACTAAACATTGAAAATCTTTGTCTTGGCCTTAAGCCGTAACACTGTTCATGATTAATGTATGGCCTTCAGCCGAGTTCTATGGAAAAAATTTAAGCTAAGGCTTTCAACCTATTTATATTGAAGATTAAAGAAATTTTTTTGAAGAAGTGAAACTTCCAGAAGAACTCCTGTACCTCAATTCTTTATTTAGGCCTTGTGCCTTGGATTTTCAATGTGGCCTTCAGCCGATCTAAATTAAATTAAAGGAGGTCATTTGTTAAAACCTTGAGAGTTTTTGATTCTTGCTTGTGTGATTGTGTGTTTTAACAAATAAAGTTTATATGTTGAGTGCAATTGACAGTAACTTATTTTGGCCCCTTTCCACAAATATAACCTCATCTGTTCTGTCCTGCTAGCTCAGGGATTTCAGACAGGACTGTTTGCATTCTTTGCACACTCTCACTCAATACTGTGGTGTAATCTTTAGGGGCAGTGCCCTTAAAGTTAAAGTATTTATTCTTCAGAAGCTTGGAACTACTATACTGTATGAAGTTGATAACCAAACATCCTCTTCAAGGATATTGGATCATTACACATATGTGCCAAGACATAATCTGCTTTATAGTAAGCACGGTTATAACAAGAGTGACAATATGTTGCCTTCTGCAGTTCACAAGCACACTGTGTAGTAGTAAAAATAATTTTCATATAGACTATACATCCATCTCCAACATTCAGGCTGGAGCTTTATATGCTGGTATAAAAGTGTGTAACAAGTTATCAGTAGACATCAGGCAGGAAATTGAAAAATCCCAAAATTCAAAAACAAAATAAAAGAATATTTAATTAACCACTCCTTCTACAATTTATCAGAATATCCCTTGATTTACTTTTGCTGATGTTTATCTCATAAATTCATTTCAAGACATCATCCATTTCATTCAGCTGATCTTCTAATTCCTTTGCATCTCTGAGAGAATTAAGCATCACCAGAAAACCTGTAATACTTTATTTAGCAATACTTTACTTAGAAATCCAGGATGGAATAATGGTCATATTAGGGAAAGGATAGATTGCTAGTCACCATATAGAGGAGACGTTGAGTTGGAGATAGGCACAACGAAAAGACTGCTATACATCTGAGCTCTCGGGCACAAGGCATTGTGGCCAAAAGCTCTAATATATAGCAATCTCTTTGTTGTGGCTGTCTGCAACTCAGTATGTCCTCTACATGCTGAAGTGATCTATGAAAATGAGAATTTGTACTCACCATACAGTGGAGATGTTGAGTTGCAGATTTCACAATCTATGAAAAGGACAGTTGCTACTCATCATATAGCAGAGATGCTGAGTTGCAGATTTCAGTCCTTTTCATAATATTGTTAAATTACATCCTGCATTTTCCATTGTTTGAATAGCAATCTATCCATACCATAATCTGTTCAATACTTTATTTCTTATACCTGATTTTTAGTCCCCTTTCAAAAATTTCCATTGGTTTGCTTTACAGCTTGCTCAATTTACAGATTAATTAACACTGGGCAAAAGTTACAAACCTGTCTCCCTCCCTTCTCAGCTACTGCTTCCCTTTCATGTCCTTTGATTCTGATGACTGGTCTGGTTTCTAGATAAGTTGCAGATATGTTTCTGCTTATTGTATTTTATCCTTGTTACCTTCAGGCTTGTAACAAGTGTATTCTAGTCAACTTTGTCAAAAGCTTTATCTATATCTACAAATGTTAAAAAATGTAGATATACCTCCTAAAATAACCCATTGGGAGGCTGACAGTTCAAATTCTCATACAGTCATAAAGATTTAGGTTTCCTATGCTTTCCCTAAATTGCTACAGGCCAATGCCGGAACAGTATCTTTGAAACAAGCCTAGCCAATTTCCTGCCGACGATTTCCTACTCCAGGCTTATGCTGTGTCTCTAATGACCTCCTTGGTAATGGGATTCTGTACTCTGATCTTATTTCAATTTTTCCTCCTTCATTATGATATTTCTGGAAAATGATGTGCAAATAAGTACATGAAAGCAGTCAGCAGTTTCAAACGGATGTAGGCTGCAGATGTAATGCAGGGATCACCCAAAAAGATAGACATGTATTGAGAGCTGTATCAAATAGTCTTCAAACAAAGGTCAATGACAATAACAACAGACATAGAGAATAGAGACAATTATTTAATAAAGGTACTAATGCAAAAAGCAAATGATATTGCATCTAGCCAATGAACAAGTGCATAGAAAATTTCAAATGTAGTGAAGCAGCTATTAAAGAGAAGGTGAGAGTTGCAAGCAATGATAGTAATAACATGACAGAATATGCTAAATTGTATAAAATTATTTGGAAATGCCACTGACAGAATGTAAGAAAAGAAAAGAAAAAGGAATAATCCAAACAATTTGAAACAACAACAGTATAAAAAAGCTAAACTGAAATGGATGCTGGATAGAGACTATTTATTGTTATTTATGAAGCTACATTAGTAATGAATGTAAAATTGAATAAGCATTCCAAAATTTATTTAAATGGTTTTATAATTCAAGAGATGAATAAAAAATAGAAAGTTATTAATGAAAATAATGGCATTCTAGAAGCTGTGTCAGATGGCATTCATAAACCAAGGTACAGAGAAAGGTTTCCAGTGTTACAATTGAAATGGTAACGTACTACAAAGTGCATCTGCATATGGAGACAGTTTAAAATTCAAACAATGCAGTTATTTTTCTGCTTCACAAGAAAGGCAACCAACAATACATAAAAAACTGTTATCTATAAACTCCTCTGATAGCTTATGAATTCCTCTTCTTTGCTAACAATCTCTACATCTCAGAGCTGCACTTGCAACTTATGTTCTCAAATATTTACTGGATGCATTCCAATCTCTGTCTTCCTCTACAGTTTTTGCCCTGTACAGCTCCCTCTAGTACCGTGGAAATCATTCCCTGCTGTCTTAACAGATGTCCTATCATCCTCTCCCTTCTCCTTATCAGTGTTTTTCACATATTCCTTTTGTCTCCGATTCTGTGGAGAACCTCCTCATTCCTTACCTTATCAGTCCACCAAATCTTCAGCATTCATCTGTAGTAGCACATCTCAAATGCTTCAGTTATCTTCTGTTCTGCTTTTCCCACATTCCATATTTCACTACCATATAATGCTGTGCTCCAAACATGTTGTTGTTGTTGTTGTTGTTGTTGTTGTTGTTGTGGTCTTCAGTCCTGAGACTGGTTTGATGCAGCTGTCCATGCTACTCTATCCTGTGCAAGCTTCTTCATCTCCCAGTACCTACTGCAACCTACATCCCTCTGAATATCTTGGTCTCCCTCTACGATTTTTACCCTCCAAGCTGCCCTACAATACTAAATTGGTGGTCTTGTGATGCCTCAGAACATGTCCTACCAATCGATCCCTTCTTCTAGTCAAGTTGTGCCACAAACTCCTCTTCTCCCCAATTCTATTCAATACCTCTTCACTAGTTATGTGATCTACGCATCTAATCTTCAGCATTCTTCTGGAGCACCACATTTTGAAAGCTTCGCTATTCTCTTCTTGTCCAAACTATTTATCATCCATGTTTCACTTGCATACATGGCTACGCTCCATACAAATACTTTCAGAAACGACTTCCTGACACTTAAATCTATACTTGATGTTAATAAATTTCTCTTCTTTAGAAACGCTTTCCTTGCCATTGCCAGTCTACATTCTATATCCTCTCTACTTTGACCATCATCAGTTATTTTGCTCCCCAAATAGCAAAACTCCTTTACTACTTTAAGTGTCTCATTTCCTAATCTAATTCCCTCAGCATCACCCGACTTAATTCGACTACATTCCATTATCCTCGTTTTGCTTTTGTTGATGTTCATCTTATATCCTCCTTTCAAGACACTATCCATTCCATTCAACTGCTCTTCCAAGTCCTTTGCTGTCTCTGACAGAATTACAATGTCATTGGCAAACCACAAAGTTTTTATTTCTTCTCCATGGGTTTTAATACCTACCCCAAATTTTTCTTTTGTTTCCTTCACTGCTTGCTCAATATACAGATTGAATAACATCAGGGAAAAGCTACAACCTTTCTCACTCCCTTCCCAACCACTTCTTCCCTTTCATGCAACCTTGACTCATAACTGCCATCTGGTTTCTGTACAAATTGTAAATAGCCTTTTGCTCCCTGTATTTTACCACTCCATCTTCAGAATTTGAAAGAGAGTATTCAAGTTAACATTGTCAAAAGCTTTCTCTAAGTCTACAAATGCTACAAATGTAGGTTTTCCTTTCCTTAATCTAGCTTCTAAGATAAGTCATAGGGTCAGTATTGCCTCACGTGTTCCATTATTTCTATGGAATCCAAACTGATCTTCCCCGAGGTCCGCTTCTACCATTTTTTCCATTCATCTGTAAAGAATTCACGTTAGTATTTTGCAGCCGTGACTTATTAAACTGATAGTTTGGTAGTTTTCACATCTGTCAACACCTGCTTTCTTTGGGATTGGAATACTGGGTTTCCATCTGAGCTCTTGATATTCATACAAGTGGTTCTCTTTTCTCCAAAGATCTCTTTAATTTTCCTGTAGGCAGTATATATCTTACCCCTGGTGAGATAAGCCTCTACATCCTTACATTTGTCCTCTAGCCATCCCTGCTTAGCCATTTTGCACTTCCTGTCAATCTCATTTTTGAGACGTTTGTATTCCTTTTTGCCTGCTTCATTTACTGCATTTTTATATTTTCTCCTTTCATCAATTAAATTCAATATTTCTTCTGTTACCCAAGGATTTCTACTAGCCCTCGTCTTTTTACCTACTTGATCCTCTGCTGCCTTCACTACTTCATCCCTCAAAGCTACCAATTCTTCTTCTACTGTATTTTTCCCCCATTCCTGACAATTGTTCCCTTATGCTCTCCCTGAAACTCTCTACAACCTCTGGTTCTTTCAGTTTATCCAGGTCCCATCTTCTTAAATTCCCACCTTTTTCCAGTTTCTTCAGTTTCAATTTACAGTTCATAACCAATAGATTGTGGTCAGAGTCCACATCTGCCCCTGGAAATGTCTTACAATTTAAAACTTGGTTCCTAAATCTCTGCCTTACCATTATATGATCTATCTGAAACCTGTCATTATCTCCAGGCTTCTTCTATGTGTACAACCTTCTTTTATGATTCTTGAACCAAGTGTTAGCTATGATTAAGTTGTGCTCTGTGCAAAATTCTACCAGGCGACTTCCTCTTTCATTTCACCTACTATGTTTCCTTCTCTCCCTTTTCCTACTGCCGAGTTCCAGTCACCCATGACTATTAAATTTTCGTCTCCCTTCACTATCAATAATTTCTTTTATTTCATCATACATTTCTTCAATTTCTTCGTCATCTGCAGAGCTAGTTGGCATGTAAACTTGTACTACTGTAGTAGGCATGGGCTTCATGTCTATCTTGGCCACAATAATGCATTCACTATGCTTTTTGTAGTAGCTTACCCGCACTCCTATTTTTTTATTCATTATTAAACCTACTTCTGCATTACCCCTATTTGATTTTGTATTTATAACCCTGTATTCACCTAACCAAAAGTCTTGTTCCTCTTGCACCAAACTTCACTAATTCCTGCTATATCTAACTTTAACCTATCCAGTTTCCTTTTTAAATTTTCTGACCCACTTGCCCAATTAAGGGATCTGACATTCCACGCTCCGATCCGTAGAATGCCAGTTTTCTTTCTCCTGATAACGACGTCCTCTTGAGTAGTCCCCACCTGGAGATTTGAATGGGGGACTATTTTACCTCCAAAATATCGGAATATTTTACCCAAGAGGACGCCATCATCATTTAACCATACAGTAAGGCTGCATGCCCTCGGGAAAAATTACGGCTGTAATTTCCCCTTGCTTCCCGTTCGCAGTACCAGCACAGCAAGACTGTTTTGGTTAGTGTTACAAGGCCAGATCAGTCAATCATCCAGACTGTTGCCCCTGCAACTACTGAAAAGGCTGCTGCCCCTCTTCGGGAACCACATTTTTGTCTGGCCCCTCAACAGATACCCCTCCATTGTGGTTGGACCTACGGCACGGCTATCTGTATCGCTGAGGTACGCAAGCCTCCCCACCAATGGCAAGGTCAATGGTTCAAGGGGAGGATATGACTTCCTCAAATCCTGCCCTGAAATGAGATCCATCCTTCATTAAATCCTCCCCACTCCACAAAGAGTGTCTTTCCACCGTCCACCTAACCTTCATAACCTCTAGGTTCATCCCTACGAAATCCCCAAACCACCTTCTCTACTCTCTGGCTCCTACCCTTGTAACTGCCCCCAGTGTAAAACCTGTCCCATGCACCCTCCCACCACCACCTACTCCAGTCCTGTAACCCGGAAGGTGTACACAATCAAAGGCAGAGCCAAGTGTGAAAGCACACATGTGATTTACCAGCTGACATGCCTACACTCTGAAGCCTTCTATGTGGGAACGACCAGCAACAAACTGTCCATTTGCATGAACGGACACAGGTAGACAGTGTTTGTTGGTAATGAGGATCACCCTGTGGCTAAACATGCCTTGGTGCACGGCCAGCACATCTTGGCACAATGTTACACCGTTATCTGGATACTTCCCACTGACACCAACCTATCAGAACTCCGGAGATGGGAACTTGCCCTTCAATATATTCTCTCTTCCCGTTACCCACCAGGCCTTAACATCCACTAATTTCAAGTTACCACCCCTCGTACCTCACCTGTCATTCAACAACACCTTTGCCTCTGTACTCCCGCCTCGACTGACATCTCTGCCCAACCTCTTTGCATTTACATATGTCTGCCTGTGTCTGTATATGTGCAAAATGGTTCAAATGGCTCTGAGCACTATAGGACTTAACATCTGTGGTCATCAGTCCCCTAGAACTTAGAACTACTTAAACCTAACTAACCTAAGGACATCACACACATCCATGCCCGAGGCAGGATTCGAACCTGCGACCGTAGCAGTCGCGCGGTTCCGGACTGAGTGCCTTAACCGCGAGACCACCGCGACCAGCTGTATATGTGCAGATGTGTGTGTGTGTGTGTGTGTGTGTGTGTGTGTGTGTGTGTGTCTGTGTGTGTGTGTGTGTGTGTGTGTGTGTGTGAGTGTGTACCTGTCCTTTTCCCCCCTAGGCCCTAATGTAAGTCTTTCTGCTCCCAGGATTGGAATGACTCCTTACCCTCTCCCTTAAAACCCACATCCTTTCGTCTTTCCCTCTCCTTCCCCAACCATGGGTTGCGAAAGCTTGAATATTTGTGTGTGTGTTTGTGTGTTTTTTATTTTATTGTGTCTCTCAACATACCAGCGCTTTCAACTTGTTTTAAACGTATAGAAATGTAAATCTATGCACTTCAGTATATGAAAATACATAGTATCCTGTGACAATAATATCAATGATTCATAATTAGAAATAGTTACCTCTTACAAATACCTGAATGTAACAATGTTTGGATACATGAAATGGAGTGATCACATAGTCTGGCAGAATTAGGTTCATTCATAGGATAGCAGGAAAGTGCAATTAGTCTACAAAAGAGATTTCTTAAAAAACACACATGGAACCCATCCTAGAATACTGATCAAGTGTGTAGAGCCTGTACCAAATAGGACTAATAGGAGTCATCAAACTCTACAGTTACAAACAGCATGAATGGTCCCAAGGTTTCTTTGACTCAAGGATGAGTATCATGCTGTAAAAACTGACCTGGCAAATGCCTGAAGATAAAAACAAACTACCATGTGAAAACCTACCTACAAAGTTTCAGGAATCAGCTACAAGTGAGGACTGTCTGAATGTACTACTACACACTTGTGCCATTTCTATATGGATCATGAAGACAAGATCAGAGTAATTACATTATCGACAGGGGAATTTAAGCAATCACTCTTTCTGTACTCCATACGTGAATGTAACTGGGAGAAGCCCTAATAAGTGGTACAATGGGAAGTATCTTCCACCACATTCTTCACAAATGGTTTGCATAGTTTAGATATATCTGTAAATGTATATAAAGGTGAGGAAGACAGTTTAAATCTAAAGTGAAAGAAATAACATAAAAAAGTTGATAATTTTTTTTTTTGTTATTTACATGCTTTTTTACAGCAGACAATAGACTTGGAGAAAGCTAATAAGGATCAGCTGGACAGAAAGAGAAACCAATGAAGATATTGTGAAAGACATAAATGAGCAGAGAAATCTCATAGCTGTTACCCCAAAAAGGAAAAGGAAATTCACTGGGCTTTCTTGAGACACAGTAAGTTTTTAACTGTCTTACTGAACGGTAAAAGTTTGGGAAAGAAAACTAAAGGGAGGCCTACGAAGAAAATAGTTGAACATCTATTGAAAGTAACAAAGTTTCAAATTATCAAGAAATTTAAACAACAGCACAAAACTGGGGATAATGACTGCAGCAACAATACATAGCTTTTAGAAGACAGTGGCTGCAGTTGTCAAAATTCAATTCTTGGTCCAACTATTTCAATTTTGAAATTAAATTAATTATTCAACTGGTATTGGTCTCATGCCCATAAGTTGGCAATAAGCTAAATTGAGAACAATCCAATTTTCTTCAGAGAGCCATAATTTTATACCAAAATTACAAATTTATGTTCCATAAAAGATGAAACATCCAGTACTTATGTGCTTTTTCCTTGCATTATTAACTTGAACATTTGTGCAAATGAATTTTAAAATAATAAAAAAACCTTTTATTTAAATAAAAGTGATATGTACATGCATAACGGTGCATTAAAATACCAAGTTCTTGAAATGACAACTTTTGATTATGAAATTTCACTGGTATCAAGTACTTCACTAAACTGATAGTTGGGACACCATACTAAAGCCTAGTTGAGACAGTTACATTTCACACTCCACACTGACTAGTCATGACAGTGGAATGTTGCGTATCTGTAGTCTGATATATGGAACCATTGCAGTGAGATGGGTCAACATGGAGATGTGACAGAATGGCAGACAGGTGCATTAGTGTTTGGATGTATCCATGACCACACTATGAATGAAGTTGTCTGATTGTTGGTGTATCCCACAGACTTTCCATTAGTTCTGCAGGGCATCTAACATGGTGTAAGAATGGTGGCCATAAAGAGACCATAGCAGATAGCGACCATACTTTGTCAATGGCGACCACTTTCAAATTCGAAAGGAATTGCTGCCATCAGCACATTCAGTTGTTCTAAATAGCTGTTTTAATTCTCACTTCTATGAGGACAAACAACATTAGTATTATCCACATATCTGAGAAACAAGAAGCCGTCACTCCAAGGCTCGTTTCTTGAAATCTTCCGTAAACAAATTGGCAATAATATTTGACAATGGGCTCCCCATCACAACTCCATTTGTCTGTTCATGGTACTGCTCACTGAATAAAAAGTAAGTGGAAATCAATACATGTTGAAACAGATTCATTAATTCAACATCAAACCTAACCTCAATTAACCCTAATGAAGCAGACATAGGAGTCCAAGTGAAGAGAGAGACAACATCAGAACTTACTAAAATACCTGAGTCATTCAAACACAGCCTCTTTGATCAACATAAGAAACCCACTGCACTTTTACTTTGGTGCATATACTGATCCACCAGTAGGGCCAACAGAGTAGCAAGGTGTTTTCTACACAGCATGTCAGAGCGCCATGGTTACTGACTATATGCCTAAGATGTTCCCCTTCCTTGTGGATCTTCATAAGGCTATCTAACCTGAGTGAAGGGGGTTGGGGGGGGGGGGGGGGGAGGAGCAGCACAATAAGAATGAAGACTCATGATAATCTCCTGTGAGAAGGACCTGATCTACAAGAGGTTGTTAATCTTTTTCTCAACACTTTTTGTTGGATCAGCATTGATTCTGTGATACGCTGTATTAAATAGCAAATACTACATCTTTTGAAAATAATCTTGCATGTCTAAATCCAATGCAGCATTCCCCTTGTCCATGGGAAAGATAACAACATTAAAACTCACTTCAAATGAATGCATAGCAGCTCTCTCAGTTGTTGTTATATTGCTCTTGGGCAAAAGGGCTCCAGACAACACATGACATGTATCTATTGTAACCTCCTCAGCAGTATCAGGAGGTAATTTAAAAACAGCCTGTTTGGCAGAACTTATAAAATCAACAACTGACAAGCACTTAGGCATCAGGGCAAAATTTAAATCTTTCCCTAGCATAGATAAAGCTTTACCATTAAAAGCTTTCACCATGAGATATATCACAGAATGTATTTGACTACAAGCCATGGAAATGTTCAGACTTTCATAAAAGCCACTTAGTTACAGAATGAAATTTTCAATCAGACTGCAACCAAGGAATTCTGTCTCAAGAAATTGTTGAAATTATCAAAGCAAGCATTAAATGAAGCTGAAAGAATTCCTTGGAAACAAAAATTAGCTGTTGGTGAGTGTAATAGATCCCCCCCAGTTTATCTGGCCTTCCAAAGATACATAAGATATTCCTCTTAGCTGAATAGCCAGTAATGTTGGTGCTCTGACATATTGGGTAGCAAAACCCGTGCTACACTGTTGAGCCAATTTGCAGCATGGTGTGTGCATCTCATTAAAAATTTGGTGAATTTCTTACATCAGTTAGAGGGACTGCATTATTGCATGTAAATGATGCACATGTTTTAGAAAGTTTGGGTCTCTTCACTTGCATTCATCCATCTTCTTCATTAAGGTTAGTTGAGGTTAGCTTCAGAATTAACAAATCTATTTTGAAATGTACTGATTTTCACTTACTTTTTATTCAGTGACCCTTATCATGTACAGACAGATGGAGTTGCAACAGGGAGCCCAGTACCCATTATTGTGAGCTTTTTCATGGAATGTTTCAAGGAATATGCCTTGAAGGTCACAACATTGAAACCTGCATCTTTTCTTCAGATACGCAAATGATACTTTTGTTTTTTGGCCTAATGGAAGTGAGAATTGAAATGGCATTTTAGAACATCTGATTTTAGTCCTTCCACATATTTACTTTGTAATGCAGGTGGAAAAGATGGTTGCCTTCCCTTCCTTGATGTCAGGAGGTAGGTCAGGAGGAAGGCTGATGGTATGTTTGAACACACAGTTTATAGGAAGGCAACTCACATTGATTTGTATTTACAGGCTGATGACTGTCATCAATTGGTTCAGCCTTAAGGGGCACTTCACATCTGAGTCCACAGGGTCCACATTAAGAAAGGCCCTGAAAGTTTACCAGCTGAGCTAACCCATCTCAAAGTCATCTTTTTTCAGAATGGTTGTAGTGAAATATTGTTCAGTCATGTGTTATGCTGTCAACCAATCACGAATCAGAAGAGTGATGAAAATAACGAGGTGGCATCAAAGACTACAGTCTTTTTGTCTTATGCAGGAATTATTTCAAACACCACTGGTCATATTCTGCACATGAGTGATGTGAAATGTTTCTCTTGATGAACATCTAAGATTAGGACACTTTTTGGATATGTAAAGGAAGATCTTGGTTTGAGTATGGTGTGCGTCTATTGTATTCTCTGCAGTTGTGGCGTGTTATTTATTGGTCAGACCATCAGAAAAATGGAAGAGCAATGAACTGAACATTAATGACACACATGTTTACAATAGCTGAGCAAATCTGCTATTCCAGAACATTACTTTGGCACTGGCCTCCATATGCAATACAACAACACGAAGATTCTAGCATGCACTTCCAGCTGTTGGGATAACATTATTAAGGAAGCAGGTGAAATTAAATTAGCAGGTGACCTTATAAACAGAGACAAATGCTTTTGCCTAAGTTCTGTGTGGAATGCTGCTCTCTCTCTGGTAAAACAAAAAGGGATTAGTTAACACTACCTCAGCCATTGGTTATTAAGTTTCATTGTTGACAACTTGTGATGTTGGTCATCTTTCGTTATGTGGTGGTGCAAGTCTTTACAGTATGTACATTATTACCTTTCTGCATATGCTCTGAATACTAAGGTTTTAATTTTCCTTTCACAGCAGTCTCTCATTGTATTTCTGCATTCAAAGTTACAGGATTAGCTCCTGTCAAAATATGAGTGGTTGTTGAAGACATCACTTGCCTGCATTTCCGTAACTTATTTGAACATTTTATGTCCTGGGAGAAAATCATGTTTCACATACCCAGAATGTCTGTTCAGTTTTCCTCTCTCCATCCTGGTGATGACAATTATTTTTGACTATATTTATGCACATTGTGAATAAATTCTGTCTTGGTTATTCTTTATCTAATATTTTGCAGCATTCACTCAGACAAGTCTTTTGGGAGAAGGTTTGATTATGCTTTGTAATTTACTGCTGATGAAATACACTGCAAGGAATCAATCCTTGGTGTCTCTGTGCATCAGTTATTAGCTCGTACTGACCTTTCAACCTTACCCAAGATGCACTGCTTCTGGAATCATGGTCAAAGAAAAATAGTTGTAAGCCTAGGGATAAGATTGATTATGATATTGCCTTATAGCACACAGTCTGAAAACATTTTGACATTATCAATTTGCATATAATCAGACAGGGTAAAATAGTAGTAACATTACATGCTTTTGAACATAGACTTTGATTGGCAGATAATAATGGACTGATTACTTACTGTCATTGTCCCAGACATCATAATTAATGTCTGTAATTATTGTTCCACTACATTTATCCTGTAATGTAAAGATTTGAAGAGGGAGATATAGCTGCCAAGCACAGTAGAAAGACATGAAAAGAGTGTGGGGCTATTCGATTTTTAAGATCCATTCAACTGCAAAATGGAAACCACAGTGAAAATCAAAAGTGTTTTATTTGCAACAGTTAGCTAAACCTTCCTGCTACTTAGTAACTTGTTGTAGTGTTGCAGCAACTTCCAAATACCCTAATCATAGAAGGCAGCTGTCTGTGTTTTTTGCCAATTTTCTATGCTGGTCTGCACCCAATTGTCTTGTGTCAAAATGTTGTCTTCATAGCCAGAGGTATATGTGAGTAGAGATGAAACTCAGAGGGAGCCAAGTCTGGGTGGTATGGCAGGTTATCAAATGAAAATGCTGCAGAGGTGTTTTCATTGCCCTTGCAGTGTGTGCCAAGAATTGTCATGAAGCAGGAAGTGTGTGACAGTTACATTATGTATGCTGCATGAAATCAGGCAAAATGTTTCAGCAGGCATTTGTTCTTGGTGGGAGTTGCTATTTTCTAGACACATTTATGTGCTCACTGCATTCTCAGAACTGAAAGGCGGGACATGAAGCAATTCATGCTCATACTAAAGACACTGGCCAACACATCTGTGCAATGCTTCAATAGATTTTCTCTGTGGTTTCTATTTCACAACTGATCAGGCATTACAAAATAGCCCTTGTGCAGTGTGATGATAAATTATTGCAAACTGGTGCAAAATGGGTTTTATCAGTTGAGCATATTTTGGAGAAATGTTGAAAAGCACACATATTGTCAGAATTACCAGGCAGGAAACTATTTGGAGTTGTTAATAGTGTCTGTCAACATATTTTCTGTAACATTTCACAGATTACTAGACAGAAGAGATACTGAACAATCCATAGTCATTAAGTACAGAACAGAAATATGTGTTGGCTGAGCACCATGCACCAAACACAAGTATACTGCATTCAGTGTTGAGTTATATGTGTTCATAAGAGAATTGGAGTACATGAGATATATTCATGCCATTATTTCGTTTTTGTAAGTTCATAGATTTTTCATGTCCAATGTCTATAGTAGCCATAACAATGCTTTCAGTCCAGGAATGAGCCAAGGAAACCTTAGGTACCAGCAAACTTGACAGATTGGGAAGCCACTGATCAGTATATGAGTCAGTATGTGTGTGTGTGTGTGTGTGTGTGTGTGTGTGTGTGTGTGTGTGTGTGTGTACAGTATACGATAAAGCTACATTGTTCCAGGTACTAGTGCTGTAGCACAGACCATACAGTGAAGGGCAGCTTGTGCACATGTTGCTGACTACAAACTCAAATAGAGGCAAAGGTCCCACACAGTTTTTATCTGCCGGCAAGTTTTATATCAGTGCACACTCCATTGTAATGTGGAAAATTCATTCTGGGAATAGCCATGGGTTGTGGCTAAGCCGTGTCCTCACAACATCTTTTCTTCCAGGAGTGCTACTCGTGCAAATTTTGTGGAAGAATCTCTGTGAAATTTGGAAAGTAGGAGATGATGTAATGGCAGAAGTAACGCTTGAGTTGTGCATGGGAATCTAGATTGGTAGAGCATTTGCCCACAAAAGGCAAAGGCCCTGGGTTCAAGTACCAGCCAGCACACAGTTTTAATCTGCCAGGAAGTTTCATATCAGCGCACACTCCACTGTAGAGCGAAAAATTCATTTATGTTGATAGTGTTTACATGTAACTGTCAGCATTTATTAGGGAAAATATCATTCAACTTGCATAATCTCTTTGAACAATGTGATTAAATCAATGAAACAGTACTTTACACTTCTTAGATGAGCTTGAGACTATTTGTACAATTACTTAATTTCAAAATTATGTATGACATGTCAGATTCCAGACTACATATATTTGATTTCTATTTGTGTATTTTAGGAGGGAGCTGAGCTCCTTAATTATTAATCATTAATAGATTGCAGAGTGACACAGTGGTTTAAAGTTAATAATTAATTAGTGAATTATGCATAATGTAACATGTGAACGTCTGTGTCTTGCATCCTACATCAAAAATTTTTAAATGAAGCTACTGTACTACACAATAGAAGTTAACAATGTTTAATAATTTCTGCTTAGACTTAAAATTTTCTTTGTGAGCTGTCAACCATTTATTGTCAATTTTTGGTAAATTGTACGCTGAAGGTACAGTTGAAATATCTTAAGATTTTGGAAAGGTACTGAGATCATGATCGTCTTTAATCACTGCCATTTTTAACCACAAGAAGACAATAAACATAGTAGTTAAAATAATCAACTTTTGTTGCACTGCATTCTACTGTTAGCAATGCCATCAAGAAGAACACATCAAAGATAGGCATTAGTTGCTCTGCGTGTCCTTAGTCAGTACTGAGAAGAAAACAGCTATTCAAAAACCCCTATCCTGAATGACCTTTCCATTGTTTTTTATTCTGAATCTTATGTATTCCTTAACTGACTGATGAAACTTAGAGAAAAATTTCTATTCTGAGAACTGAATGCTGTCAGGAAAATTATGCTTTGACTAAAATAACTTTGTGATTAATGTTTCAGCAAGCTGAGTGGTAGAGGTAAGCCAGCAGCTAATCATAGTTATTCATTGAGTGTCATGTTCTCACTGCATTGCCTGATTGTTGGCATGTGAAGACTCATAAATTATGGCTGATGGCTGCCAGCAGCACTGCAAACCCAGCCATTGCAATAAGTCATTCATGAAGTTATTTTATCTGAACTATAGAATGTATAATTTACAATATAGTGCTTCAATGAAAATATATTCCTGTTGCATATATAAAGATGTGATCAAAAGGTAATGAGACTTTTTGTTTTCCTTAAAATATCTTTATTTACACATCAACATCAACATCAACTTCATCTCCTTCAAAGTAATTCCCCTCAGATATAACACTCTTGTGCCATTACTTTTCCCAATTTTAAAAGATTTTCTGGAACTCACTTTTCATTATAGTGTTCAGCTCCTTCAGCAATTAGTTTTTCTCTTGTCGATGGTGGCTAGATGATGTCCTTTCATAGTCCTCTTCAGTCTCAGGAATAGAACAAATTTGCAGGGGTCAGGTCTGGGGAATATGATGGATGAGGCAGCAAAATGGTTTTGTTTCATGCCAAAAAATCATGAACAAGCATTGAGGTGTGAGCAGGAGCATTACTGTGGTGCAATTTCCATGACCATTTTCTTCAGATTGCGTCACACAATTGGCGCATAACTTCCAAATGGTATTCCTTACTGACCATAAGATCATAAGGCAGGAACTCTTTATGTACTGTCCCTTTTTATCTAAGAGAACAGTGAGAAGAACCTTGTTGAATTTATTTATTTATTTTTGTCTCTTCAGGCAGTTTCCATTAGAATAATTGGACCTTGTTTTCAATGTCACACCTATATACCCATGTTTTCACTCCTGTCACCTTTTAAAACCTTCTTTAGAAGTTTTGAGTTATTGCCAAATTTATTCAGCAATTCCTGAGAGATGTCTGTTTTGGTCGAAATTGAAAAATTTCAGAAAAATTTTAGTGCCACACATTTCATGCCCAAAACATCCAAAAAATTGCTTTTCCTGAGCCAAAGGATATGCTAACATCAACAGAAACCTCTGTGATGGTGATTCTGTGATTTTCCAGCACAATTTTCTTTACTTCTTCCACATTGTCGTTGGTAATTGATGTGCTAAGACATCCAGGTTGATTGTTGTCTTCAGTGTCTTCTCCACCCTCTTTGAAACATTTATGCCACTCAGAAACTTATGTTTTACTCACAGTAGATCTGCCAAAAGCCACAGCCAACATTTCAAATTTGGTGCTGCTCTTTATTCCATTTTTCAAGCAAAATTTAATGCAAATTCTTCGATCCATTTTCTCATGATTAAAAATTTGCCGAGCACTCAAAAATATATACCATAAACTGGGTTGAATATGGACATAATTTCAGGTTTTTAAATAATAAATCCAGAAATACAATCTGAATATGAGTTTTTAATCATTAAAGTGGAAGATGGTATAGCCATTCAACCTTGAAACTAGGTGTATTTGGTATTGCTTAATATAAATTGTAGTAATTAGCAATTATAAAGTGTCCCTATTTACCCCTTGTTAGGAGTCAAAAGGGGCAGAAAAATGGTTTTTAAAAATACAAATTAACCTTTAATATTGCAGAATATTAAATCATCATTTAAACATATGTCTGCCTCGTCTTATTAACGGTTCTTTCATGACTTGAATCACTTGAATAGGATCAAATTCATATACATCTTCTACAACTGGGAAAACATAAACACTATTGTCTTTGGAGTTTTGTCTCAAAAACCATGCCACATATGTTTTTCCTTCAAGCACAATTTTGGTAATTCCACCAATAAAATATTTTGGAGCCCACTTTACACTCTCAAATTTCACTTTCACCCAATCCCCAACATGTAACACCCTATCAGTAGACAGTTCTTCTGGTTTCTGAGTAGGTATGGAGTCTTCTCTCTCTTCATAACTGTGATCACTGTTGTCACCATCACTATCTTCTTCTGATTCATTCACTGAGTTCGACAAGTCATGTGCAGGAATGGTCCTGCCAGGGGGTATGTTCAGTTTCCTATTTCTACCTGGTTTAGGTAAATTATCCTCAGGCCAACTTTGATGCTTTAAGAATTGAACCAGGCTGTGATTAACAGTGCCAGTGCTGCCTTCTCCACTTTCTTCAGATGGCAACATTCCAAGAACTTGGTATTCATTGAAAGGATAGATACCAGTATTCTTGAAACAACACATGTTTCTTTCTATGGTTGGTGATAACATGTCAAGGATTTCTTTCAAAAGTCAAGGAAAGTACCTCTTCTCAATTCCAGAACACTTGTTGTTAGTTCTACTTTTCCAAGTCTCCAGAACCTTTCGTCAAGCCTGTTTCAACGGCCTAAACATTATGACATCTAGAGGTTGTGTAAGATGAGTTTAGTTTGGTGGTAAAACACACTCAATGTCATGTTTTTCGCACAAATAAATGACAGCTGCAGACAGATGAGAGCTCAAGTTGTCACCAATAATGACTTTTCTTCCCTCAAAACAACAAAAATAAATTATCACTATAGACTTAAACCAATTTAAGAAACAGGTGGCGTCCATCCAGACTGATTTACTTCTGTTAAACCTTGCCCCAGCAGGACCACCTTCACTCCGCAGTTTGTATAGGTGTTTAGCTTTATATATTACGTAAGGTGGCAACAGTGTGCCATCGCCTGTAGCATCAAACATCATGCTTACATTAGATTTTGTTTGATTCGTAAACCTGTCAAGATATTTGCAGCCTCTTTTGTACAGAAGTTTTTTCCTTCCAGGATCGTCTGCCAGATTTGTCTCATCATAATTTGATATTTGCTGTAGGGGGAACACCATTAAGAGTTATCTTCAACTCTTCAAAATAACAAACAATGTCCTGTGAAGTAACTTTGGCCCTCCTTTGGGATATATTTTGACATATTCGTGGAGAAATAACTTTGTATTGTCGATGAAAGATTGTGCCCAGTCTGGACCTGGAAGACTGTTTTTAAATTGCTTTATTATTCTTCCTTCTCTGTCCAAATAGTACTTCACAAAACACTGTATGTCAAACATGCTTAGTGGATATCCCAATCTTCCACAAATAACAACACTTTCCACAATCTTCACTTCAGTTGGCACACAAAGAGCTGTTTGTCCTCCCTTCTTATTTCTGTTTTCAATTTCCTGGTTACTGTACCTTTGCAATTTTAAAATTTTCTGAAGCTTTTTGGAGTGACATCCCTTTTGTAATGGCTTCTGTAGCCCTTTCCAGGACCTCTTGTGTAACATGTTTGTGGCGATGACCTCTAGGATCATGCTGATTTCCTAATCATGCTGTCCCTATTCACCCCTGAAATTTAAAAAAAGTTACAGCATAAGAGAAAATATATTGCAGTTCCTACAAAACATGATTGTGTCATAAATCTCTGAGCATGTCTCTTGTGTATAGTGATAATATGTACCTGGAAACTTTTGAAATGGTTCCTCAAAAGTATGTAGTACATACAGCTGAAGTTTTACCACCAAAACAAAAACAATACAAACAGATGAGGAGTTTGAACAAGGCTGCCTACTTCTGAAATAAGTCAAAGATGATAGTAACCAAGTATTTCAGAGAAACAAACTCAGAAGGTGTTTTGGACATCGGATCTCACTACAGAGAAATGATTTTTTGTTGTGTTAGTAACACATAAAACTTTTTCCTGAACTGCTGTCCTTATTCACATCTGAGTCCCTATTCGCCCCAGTTTACAGTATAAGCTTTTTGACTGTCAACAATAAACTAAACCTTCAGAACAGCTAAAAATGCAAATGTGCATCAGGAACTTATGTACCAAAAAGATTTTAAAAATGGAAGTTGGATGTACAAAGCCTGCAAAATTAAAAAGTTACCATTGCTTTTTGACCACACCTCATATATTATGTATCTACTTACTTTAAAAATATACATATCATTAGTATGTAAGTATATGTTCACATAATCCACAGAAGACTACTCACATTATATGGCATTATACAACAATGGAAGACACAAAACAATCATACACACTGCCAAAAAGGAAGACTGCCTCTTTACTTACTGTTCATGCCATATATCTGTGCATGTTTCTTCCAGTCTTGAAGATTCTCTTTCAAAAGTATTACACCCATGTGTTCTGCAGTTCACAGTGTTCACTTCTGCTGGAGACAATTTTCTGAGCAGACTGGAGGGAGTACAAGGGGTTCGTGGTCCAAGGGTCACCAGCAGGAGTTTGCACTGATAAACTGTGTTTGATTTTAAATGTTATCTGGTACTAAATGCTTATGATCAAAAGAATATTGTACAACTGGAAACAACCAATCAGGTACAGCAGTAGTCAAGACACTGATCTCTTATTTAAGAAGATGGATTTTGCTCTGTGTGGCCATTCTCGTATAGGTTTTATGTGACTTTCCTAAGTCATTTCTGGAAAATGCCAGGATGGTTTCTACCGCAAGGCCACAGCTGACCACCTGCCCTAGCCTCATAAAAACACACTTAAATATTGTATGCGTATGTATATTTTGAGCTATCTATTTCTGTTGTATTTTAATGACAACTCCATGTCACTGTAAGATGTACTGTGGATGAATAAGTAAATAATAAAATGTAAAGTGTATCCAGCAGTACCATTAGAAATGAGAACTGGCAAAAAGCAAAAGAAATGTGTTAGGTGGAAATAAACAGAATGTGCTGCTTGCAATAGTATGAAGTGGAATCTGAATGGGAATTTCTACCAATGGTGCTTGTTTTGGAAGGTCATTTGGTAGGAACAGTAATGTAATTGATAGACATAGATGAATATTAACTTCAGTAGTACAATGTTAGGTCTAATATAAGTAAAGGGAGTATAGTTTCCTTTGAATGACTTAACAACATGGGGAACAAACTGCTTTTGAAAAAGTAAAAGAAATTATCAACACAAGGCCTCAAACACTTGAAAGCAAAGTCCTCTTGGACTTCTCTGAGGTGTAGGATTGGGAGCAGGATTGGAATAGGGACAGACAAGGATATTCTGTATGTTGGGTGGGCAGGAGGACACATCTATGATGAAGCGGGTAGTATTTTTGGATGAATATACTAAATCTCAGGGCATGATGAAAGATAGTTGAAGACCTGGTGTAGGATTTGTTGATCTTTTCAGGGCCAGGGAGATACATGGTGATCAGAGGAATGTTGGTCAGTAGATAGCCCACAGGTTTATTAATGGAGGGGAGGACATTAGAGTTTAACATCCCATCAACAACAAGATCATTAGAGATGAAGTGCAAGCTTGGATTAGGGAATGATAGCAAAGAAAAGCAGGCATTCCCTTTTGAAGGAACCATCCTGCTTTTGCCTAAACCTTAATCAGAATGGCCAGACATGACTTTGTACAATTGTTCTCCCGAATGCGAGTCCAGTGTGCTAACCCTTGTTGGTTGTTGGTGGTTGGTGGTTGTTGTATGTTGGTGGTTGGTGTACCTGATATGATCAGAAGTATTTATGGAGCCAACTGAGAGGTAAAGACTGAAATCTAGGGAGGTGGCTCACTGAGTTCAGAAGGAGCAGGTGAAGTGGATTTGGAAGCAGGTGTTGAGGTTGTGGAGGGAAGCACAAAGGTTGTCCTTATGATGAGTCCAGATCATGAAAACGCATCAATGAATGTGAACTAGGCAAGGTATTTTCAGCATTGGTGTCACATGGTATTATTGCACGTTGCATAACTTCCAATAATTTTGGACTTCATACGTCCAGTTTTCTTATTTTCTTTTGTTACAGAAATCCTAATGTATACCATGAAAGATGCAACAGTTAACTGCCTTTGGTTGAATAACATCCTGTTGCCTCACAATGGACCCATATCTGCTGCCAGTCTTGAAGGAATCTCTAAAGGTTTCACACACCTACAACAACTCCCTGATGGTGGACAATGTGTCCCTTTCTACTTTGAACAGGGATGAGAAAAGGCCTGTTCATGGCAGCAGGTAGCTTGCCTGCCAGTTACATCACAAGGTGTTGCATTTGGTGTGTAAACTTCAGTAGTGTGACAGAGCCAAGGCTGACACAATTTTGATATCAAATAGATAACAAATAATTGAGTAATTAATTAAACTGATTAATTAATCCCCCTTCCCCCACCCTCACATCTCTAGGAAATCCTCAATCATCCCCACCCATCCACACCCTCCCTTCCTCAGCCTTCCCCCCTCTCCCCCTCTCTGCCTCTCCTCTCTTCTCCCAGAAATTGGCGATAAACACTCAGCGTATGCTGAGACATTGGTGTGGAAGGAAATGTCTTTATTTCATCATTTTTGGGATGTGCAGGTGTTATCCTGTTTGAAGAATTTTCATGAGTTTGCAATAGTGCCAGAAATTGGCAGAAAAAACTCAGAGAGGTGCAAGTATTACCCTGTTGGGTCAAAAACAGCTACATGTACTAATGACACCTCTATAGTTCATCAATCTAAATCAGTTTAAAAATATTATACACAAAGAAACAGAGATACAGTAGGTATTACAAAAAGAGTGTATCTAAAACAATCACCTACAGATCATATAAACATCCAATACACACCGCAAGTATCATGAAAAACAGTACGCTAACACCAGTAAAAACGTCACTTAAATACCACCCACAGGTCATAAGAAATCATAAACATCTATATGCACAGCTAAAGACCCTAACATATTGCAACTGCCCAAATATTGAAATACAGTATGCTAAAACTTCACCTATAGATCCTACATACCTCAAATGGGGTCTATATATTGCGAAAGTATATCTGCCTGCACTTTCCTAGAGAGTAGTGTTATATGTATTCATGCCACTGTGGGCACTCACTCCTGTGCAGTTGGTGGCTGGCACACCATCACCTCTTGCGGCAGCATGTCCACTCACTGCCATTGCCATTTAAGTACATGTGTTTTATCGGTGTGTTCAATTTTTTTAGTAATGAATGTATGTGTTAGCAGCATATAACAATTCTTATTGTTGTTGTTGTAGCATATACACCTCGAGTGTTGGGCAAACTCAGTCGACAACTGGAGGCTGAAAGGAGCAAGTCAGGGAGCCTGGGTTTCACAGTTCCCAGAGATTGTAGAGAAGTCTCAGCTGTTGTGAAATTACACATTTTTCTTTCTTCAAAATTTTTCTTTGTAGTGCTACATGTCTCAGCTGAAAGTTTTTTAAATTAATATGTTGTTCTGGGTGATTTAGAGGAGCTGGAATCCAATGAGTCAGAGGGTGATGTTACACAACCCTCATAGATCATGGAGGAATCACCAACACTGATTATTATCCATCACAATCGTCATGTAAGTACATATTCTTTCCATTAAAAGCTTTCTTCACAGATCTGTGTGCACATACATTTTTAAATAAATATGTTGTTGTATGTGATTGTGGGGAGCTGGACTGTTGGTTCCATGCTGACCCCAACACGGAGAAGCCTGAGTGGGTGAAGGACATGGAACATGAGCTGCAGCTCCATGAATTACAGCATTTAGAGCCAGAGATGCTGGATTCAGTGGAGGCAATCCCTGATGACCTTAGGGATAAGGTTTCAAAAATTGGCTCTGAGCACTATGGGACTCAACTTCTCAGGTCATCAGTCCCCTAGACTTAGAACTACTTAAACCTAAGAACATCACAAACAACCATGCCCGAGGCAGGATTCGAACCTGCGATCGTAGCAGCAGCGCGGTTCCGGACTGGAGCGCCTAGAACCACTCGCCCACGACGGCCGGCGATAAGGTTTCATTGTGGAGACAGAGAGATATTGGTAATTTATATACTAATCTTGTTTATTCTTTTTTTGTAGTAGTACATAAAATCAATGTTCTGTCTATGCAGCAGACAAGTTCAATCAATGTCTCGTATGTTGTATTTATTTTTTCATTATTCTTTCTCTACATCTGGTAAGCTGAATGTGTCTGGGGGCTACTCCACCACCACCAACACTATCATCACCACAACTGTCCCCACAGTTCACAGTGGCACGGGTGTTGGGACCGCTGCAAGTGACAACGTATCACGGCCCTGTCAGGTGTGCTTTGCCAGTGAGGAAAAGGCTCACTGCCACACAGGCAGCCACTGCAACCAGCACCCCATCTGCACCATCACTCTGGAGGCCCTGATTTGCAAATGTACTGCAGGTTTCCAACTCTCCAGCCATTAGAACACTGTCGCCAACTGGGTCAGGTCTGGGAGTTGCTGAAATGCTTCATTCCCCACACAGGAGCCTTCTCTGGAATCTGCATGCTCCTTATGACTGTCAGGTCAGGAGGCTCCACCTCACTGCCGGCAACTGCACGAGGATGGTGCACCATGTCACATACCTCCTTGCCCATTCCAGCAGCCTGCCTCACTGACAGGATGATTGCAAAACATTGCTAATAATAATGATAGTAAGAGAGATCCTATGGTTAGCAGCAGTTTTCTCTTCCACCCTATTAGTGACAGACATCACTTCATTTACATAATGTTGCAATTAAACTGCAAAGTGATTGCAGAAGCATTTGAAGAAAACATCTCATTTACTCACATAGAGAATCCAGTAGGAGGACACAGAGATCCAACCAGCCTTATGAAAGCATGCCTTCATGTTCTGGAAAGGGAGCTCCTCAAAACTATTAATGATCTGCAGTATCCCACCGTAAGGTGTAGTGTCGTGTTATGTTGCACACTAATGCAGCCCCCCATTCCCGCACCCCTCCCAACAGGAAATGGCATGATATTATGAAGCACCTCAATCACTAAATGGTTTCATGAACTCAGCTTGATTGCTATATAGGCCTGGTTATCCAAAATTGAAATTAGAGTCAGGTGAAGCACTCAGCCAGATAGTTCACATTGATATACACACTCATCTTTCCTCCCATAAATGGAAGGCCCTGCTCCATCCCACTTCATGAGGATATAGCCACCAAGAAAGAATGTATTAGTGTCAAAAATGAAAACAATGTCTTTTTTTGCATGATCAGTCATGGCTTGTGAGAGAAATTATGAGTTAAATCTGCAGTGTATGTCTTATACAGTGTGGGTGATAATGTTTGTGGATGTTATAACTTTAATAGTATTGAGTTACCTATTAAGATCCAGGATGTATGTAAATTTGAGGCTCAGAATACTGGGATATCAGATTATGTTTGTGGCCTGGAGAAAGAAAAACACAAGCCAGATGAGAACAAATTACATAGGTAGACATAAAGTCATTGGACACCTTCATTTCTCTGAAACTGTGGGCCAGTGTAAACTGCGTGAAAACATGCTGCTATTCTGTGAGTGGGATAATAATAATTATTACATATGGACCAAAGAGATGACCCACCTACTTTTCGCCTGACTGATGTGAGTAAACATGAGCATAAACAGCATTTTTGCTTAAGGTGCCTTATTGCCTTTTCCACAAGCTGATTATCAGCAAAGCATCTAGGAAACTACTCTTCTCAGGGCGTGGTACATGCTGTCATGCCCACAAAGGAAAATAAATTCTTGAAATTTAAGAATGACCACCATCAGGAGTGATGTCCCTTTGTAATGTATACTGACTTCGAATGCCTCCTTGCTCCTGTGACACTCTGTGAAGGCAACCCTACAGCGTCCCATAATACCTTCACAGGAAAACACGTACCATATGCATCAGTGTACCAAGTTTTGTTTTCTCATGATTTGAGTCATAACCACCACAAATCAATTATTGGGTTAATCCTGGAATTTGGCTGCTTGCTGAGCTAAAGAAACTTTTATGGGCGGTTGACAAGCTTTACAGCAGCAAAGTTCCCATGACATACACATGGGAGGATGATGATCTGTATAGTAATGAAGTTGACTGTCCTATCCGTGGGCTGCTGTTAGCCAGAAAAGTGGAAACTCCATGCAGGGACCACTGCCATCTAATGGGGAAGTTCTGTGGTGCAGCCTGCAATGCATGCAGCTTGAAGTATAAATTAGCATGACACTTACCCATTTTCACAACCATAGCTGGAAACACAACTGCCCAAAAACAATAGTACTTAGGGACAATTAACCACTTACAGATAACACCAACACACAAACATCTCAAATAGTGGTGGACCTCTGCAACACAGCAATATTAACTGGCACTGCCAGGTGTAAACTAGCCAACCAACAAACAATGCAGGGAAGCAGTATTTCCTACTAAATGCAAAAAAAGAAAAACAACTAAAACCTTTACATAGTGATCAGTTAATGACCAATTTGACCATTTATGTGACAATCTCAGCATGTTACAGGTACAGACGCTGCAGCTGGCCCAGAAGACTTTGCAGGTGCCCAGCTCAGCAATACCTCTCTTCAAAAGGAACAACACTCTTTATGATGGCCTAAGCTGTGATAACAGTACTGAGCATTGCACTATACTCAAAACTAACAACCACCCAACAATCCCAAGATCTGCCTCATGTGGCAGGAAAACTGCTACTGCTCTTGCTACCCAACCAGACTATCACAGACATTTTTTTCTTGACACTTGCCTTGGCACTTTCTTCTGTCTGCCCTTGAGACCACTATCCTTTGTTCGCTTTTTGTCTACTGTCTATCTCCTCAATGCAGCCATGTGAGTGGGTAATGCTACCCAGATGCATGGATAACAGCCCATGAAGTCCTCAAGTAGTAACCAACAAATACGAGGGTGACAGTAGATCTTTTGTGATGGGCACTAGGTCGGAGTGGGAGTGGAGGGGCTCCGGCCTATTTTTTTATTTTTTTTAACTCGTTTTCTTCCACAATTTGAGTGAGTATGATGCTTGGTTTCTTGTTGAACACTTGGCTGATTTTGGTGTGGAGAAGGGTCAGGTCCTGCCTGAGAATCTAGAAAAATATATTTCATTCTCCAAATAAATGATACCAAGAATTAAGCTCTGCTTCCTAGACTTGTTTTATGGAGTCATCACTCCAGAAACTTGTTGAACCTCTGCCTCAGGAGGACATGCACATCACTCAAGATGCAGATCCCACGGCACAAAGTTTCAGCTTGTGACAAGGAAGGGGGTTTCCCATACAGGTATCTGGATTGTATAGAAAAACTAAATGAAACTAGGCTAGTCAACACAACTGCATTCATCAGTAACCATATATATATGTGATGCCATATCAAATTCAGAGTATGAGCATGCTGCACCTGTATGGCAGTAGTTCAACAACTTAAATTTAGGGGGGGGGGGGGGGGGGTTTATGCAAAACTTCATATGGACATGGATGTGCATTTGCTGCTGATGTTTCTGAGAAATTATGGAGTGTATGCATATACATGTACAAATACTCTGTGTAGCATATACACATAAGTATACATATGCATATACATACACTCTGACCACATATACTCTGGATCCTGCCTTTTATTACACAGCATGTGGGTTGTCTTGTGGTGCTACAGACAAGAAAGCAAAAGTCAACATTGAACTAATGACCGATGTTCACATGTCACTGTCCACTGAACGAGGGACCTGTGGTGGACTTTGCCAGTGTGTCCATAGGCACACCAGGCAAATAACCCCTGGATAGCTTAGAGGTTCAGTGCATCTGATGATTCAAGCTATATCATGTATCTGGATGTTGGTAACTTATACAGACATCCCATGCAACAATTGCTGCCAATTGGCAGGTTTTGATGGCTGTCCAAAGGTGAAAAGATAGATAGTGTGGTGACTGAGTCAGTTGTAGGGTATGTTGTGGAGGCAGAACTCACATATAATATTAGTTTGCATGATGCGCATGGCAATCTGCCGCTATGATCAGAGCAATTAGTTCCGTAAGGTGACTCCATTCCCAAACTGACAACAATGCTAGGAAATGAGCAGAGACATGTTCTTCATTATTGTAATCACCTGAAGTGTCTCTGTTTCGGGACAGAGCTGGTTGAAATTAAGCATGCTATCTCCTTCAAGCAGCCATGCTGGTTGAAGGAGTATATTGATTTAAACAACAAAAAGAGGGCTTCCATGAAGAATGATTTTGAAAAAGACTTTTTTTAATTGTTGAAGAATTAAGTTTCTCACAAGACAATGGAGAAGTTGAGAAACTGCACTGAAATTCATAATAGAATGAAATGGGATGGGTGTATGGCATAAGGAAATGTATCACTAAACCAAATTTCTAATGGGTCGCAATCTTCAATAAGAACTATGTTACTGTGGAGATTATGAAGGTCGCAGTAGAATTGATGAAGCCTGTCTGTGAGGGGATATGCATATTAGACCTGTCCAAATTCCACGTGTACCAATTTCATTATGAGTTTGTGAAAACCAGTTTTGCAGATCCAAAGATACTATATCTGGATACAGACAGCTTCATCTATTGGGTGAAGGGTTGTGACTCATATGATGTAATAAGGTTCCATGCCAATGCATTCAACATGTCTTCATATGTGGCTGATAATCCTTATGGTATTGTTTCATGGGACAAGGTTATCAGCCTTATGAAAGACAAGGTGAATTTGTAGCTGACTCATATGATGTAATAAGGTTCCATGCCAATGCATTCAACATGTCTTCATATGTGGCTGATAATCCTTATGGTATTGTTTCATGGGACAAGGTTATCAGCCTTATGAAAGACAAGGTGAATTTGTAGCTGACTATGGAGTTCATCAGTCTCAAACTGAAGGTGTATGCAAACCGCACATTGGGAGGTACCACCCAGAGGTGAGCAAAGAGTGTGCATCATTGGGCATCAAGAGCTCTCATGATTGAAAACTACTTGCAGTGCTTGTGGGGCTCCCCTGCAGTCACAACTAGTATTCAATCATGAGAGCTCAAGGTGTACAATGTGCTGCAATCAATAGTCGGTCTGTCATCCCATAATGATAAGTGGGTCATTTGCGAGGACTGGATTGACACTCGCCTGCAGGCTGTTCACGCTACTCACTTTATGAGAGTGGTGAGATTGAGAGAGAGAGAGTGACACTACGTGTACATGTTACACATATGTTATTAGTATGACCTATTCATCATGGTGAAATATTTTTTTTAGTAAATTACACACTGTGTGACCATGTAGATGTGCACCATGAACAGACACAAATAGATATGTGCACCGTGTGTGTTGACAGAAATATGTACCATGTAAATACAGATCAACACCATGTGTGCTGGTGAAGAAATGTGTAAAAAATAAACTTGTAAATATATCTTTCACATCATTTATTCAGAAAAAATGTCACTTGTAAATATATCCATATTGTGTGGTGACAAAACATGTGCACTAGGTGCACTTGTAGACAGAATAGTTTTTAAGTTTCACTTGCTGCTAGCCACCTCAGTCTGATCAGTTTTTAGTGTAGATATATAGTTCTTTCTCCTGCCTGGTCCATCAGAATTTGAATACTTTTAACCTCAACTGGATGCAGCCAGTGCTACTGTTGGGTGAACTGTGGATCTTTTCATGTTATAGTAACATAACAGTAATAGTAATTGTGTAAAAAAAGTATCTCTGCATTGAAAAAATATGATGTGTCAATTTTTTGAGAACCAAATTGTATCCATCATCTTTTATATCTGTATCTAAAAGAGATGTGAAATTTTTTAAAGAACCAAGAACTGAACTGTATTTCTTTCTTTCTTGGGACCTTTGTCCCACGTCACATGGGTTTGGCCATGTCACTATTGATTTGGCAGTGTTTGTTGCAGAGGGTGGCTGGATGCCCTTCCTGCCACCACCCTGAACCCCCCGGGATGGAATTAGTGTACCCCAGCAGTCTGCATCTAGTGCAAACCAAGGAACAGTGTGAATGTTTGCAAATGTCTGCGAGTCATGTCACTGAGGCAGAACATGGGGTCCAGCCCAGTATTCACTTAGCAGGATGTGAAAAACCACCGAAAAACCACATCCAGGCAGTCCAGCATACTGGCCCTAGACATTAATCTGCCAGGGAGGGTCGATCCGGGGCCGGCGAGCCTACCCGAGTCCAGGAAGCAGCACATTAGCACTCTCGGCTACCCTGGTGGTTCCAAGAACTGAAATGTACCTATAATTTATATACACCCATGTCTAAGAAAATTGAATGAAAGAATTCATTAACTTACAACTTTGTTGCTATTATTTACAGAAAACCTACAGAAAACCTATATCCATTGCACTGTATATGTAAAGGGTGTGAGAGACACGAACAAGACTTTAGTGTTGAATATGAGTGCTATTAAGGAGGTGAAGTTTAAGATGGATAATAACAAAATGTATGGAGTTGTTGCAAGGGATATTGCCTATAATGCTGCATGTATTAGGTTGTGGGAGCAGATGGCACATGACCATGTCCACTTCCAAAGACATATAGCGAATATGTCTAAAAATATATCAGCTGTGCTTGAAGAAAACCAGAGATGTAATATCTGGAACAAGCTGAATACTATACACCTATCCATGTATAAATGTGGGAGCAGGGTAAAACCATTAAAAGTATACACAGAATGTGAGAAAATTTCATTTATTTTTTCATCCAACTTAAAGGTAATTTTTGCATTTTCAAAAGCAGCCACAACATTATTTTGATCGTATCCATACATCTTATTGAGCTGATAGAGGGCAGGAGACACCTATAATTCCAGGTCTTAAATAGCTGCACACTTATAGATTCCATACACCCATGTGATGTTCTCCTTGCCTTTGACATAGATGATGGTAGCCATGTAGTCAAATAATTGAAGTGATGCCACCATATCTCTATAGGGTATACCAACATTGTCCCAGTGAATTCCATGGAAGAAATGTGTTAACTGCATTGCACACCTTTGTGTTTTACTTTTCTTCACATCCTTTATAAGCTTCAGTGACACGATACTTGCTGAGAATGTCTCTGTGAATGCAATGAAAGCAATATCTTTAAGTATGAACTGTCTGTACTCATCATCATAGAAACCTTGAATGTCTGCAAAGATGAGATGTCACTGTGAAATGCTCTGAGTATGACGCAACACCTGTTCATTTATACAGCTTGCTGCACAGTATCAGTGAGTGGGCAATAGTTAACCACATGGTCATGCTGAACTAGAGCTTATGCTGCACTGCATTCTTGGAGATCTGCTGAAGATTTAAATTCAGTTCATACATCTATTGGTCGTAATTTAACTGTCTCGTTCTGCCAGATTGCTCGTTCTGTTTCCAGCAGTCTATTATGATGATTGGTGCCAGCTCCTTGAATTTCAGTGGTCTTAGTAGACATTTTTCCTCTTCATAGAAAGAAGCACTGAATCTTACATACATGTCAAATGCTAGGCTGTATACGCTTTCATCTCACTGCAAGTGTATATTATCATATGGGTAGAATTTGGAGTTCAAGTAAACTCTGACATTAGTTAACCTGCAACTCTTAAATTTGGTGGAATAATTTGCTAAATTCCCTTTTCTATTGGTCTGAAATGCAAGTATTACGAATATGGGTGTCTTGAATTAAACAGAGGTTTTAATAGCCCTCATTTGTTTGTTTGCAATTGGTAGCACTGTGTACTCGAAGAGCTCCCATGACAGAAACGTTAGTGGTTGAAATATACCAGCTTTCAGAATTTTTGAAAGCTTCAAACACTTCTTGTCCACTACAGTGATGTGTGGAATTTGCCATTTGGCACTTGCTGTCCTCAGCTGTATGCTTACAGGTAATATAGTTATTAAAATCCTCTCTGTCTGACACCAACATCTCATCAACTGAACATACTGCAAGCACACACTGTTGCTTCCACTGAGGCTGATGAGCAACTGAGCTTTTCCCACCAATTTCTGGTGGTACTGTAAATGGATGAACATTTTTTGAACAGGATAACCCCTACACATCCCAAAAATGATTAAGTAAAGACATATCTTTCCATACCAACAGCTGAGCACATTCCCTATCAATTTCCAGGAGGCGACAGTTGGGGAAGGAGGAAGGGTGGGGAGGAGGAAGGGGTAAGGAGGGCGGGGCTTCCCAGGATGGGGTTTCCCAGGGGGGTAGTGAAGAAGGAGGTGATTAATTGATCGATTTAATTAGTTACTCAATTAATTTGATATCAATTTGATATGAAAATTGTGCCAACTTCGGTTCTGCCCCGCTACTAACTCCCTGACTATAAACAGTTCCAACTGCCCCACTCGGCAGCACGTCTGTACAGAGGAAGGTTCTCCCAGCTTTCTCTGCTGCCATAACATTAATTTGTTTTCAAGCTGCTAGGATACGCCATTCTGCCACTCACAATATTACCAATACTGATATTTCAACAGCAATCATAATTGTTTTGTTTCATTCAAAACTTTGTTTTGAGGGCAGAAATTCTAAGTAAATGTTTTCTCAGCAGCATAAGTACATTTCACATTTTTCTAAATCGTAAGCAGATATAATAATATACCTCTATTTCCAACCAATAGCTCAATAACCTAGTATCAATACCAGGAATAAGAACAATCTACATAAAGACCTAAAATCACTTCCTTGGTCCAATATTCAGGAGTACACATTTTTAATAAATTGCCAGCAACCATTAAAAACTTGGCTTCAGATAAAGCATGGTTTCAATAAAAATTGAAACACTTTTTGATAGGCAACCCCTTTTACTCTATAAATGAATATCTTAACAGAGACTGTTAGGCTAGCTGAAGTAAAAATGTCTGTTAGATTTTAGTTTTGACAGCACTTTGTCATGAAAATCAAGATTAGGTATTTTGTGTATGATAAATTTATTAAAAATTGCATAACAGTGTTTCATTCTGACAGCATATTAATTCTGTGAACATTATCTGTTCAGGTTTACTGTATTGTATTCACGTAGTTTGACAATCTCTTGACAAATGATCATGGTAGTAAGTATTATATTGAAATGTTTTATGTCTTTTATGTTATACTTTCTGACATGTTCCACACCCATGAGAATCATCTCATTTTTTGGGTCTATGGAACGAAAACTGAATCTAATCTAATCTAATCTCATCAAAAGTATCCAGACACCTCTATTAAATGACCACTAGGTGCCACTAGGGTCGAATCCACCAGTATAAAAGGAGACAGGGAGTATTGTGTAGTCAACAGAAAAATAGTAATAGGAAAATGGATCAGTCAGGAGAACTCAATGATTTCGAATGTGAAGTAGTCATTGGATGTCACTTAAGTAACAAACCAATCAGGGACATATCAGCTCTTCTCAAGCTGCCTAAGTCGACTGTTGATGATGCCAGTGTGAAATGGAAACGGGAGGAAACAAACACAGCTAAACGATGACCTGCCACGCCTCATTTAGTGACGGACTGACTGCCGCTCGAGCATTGCAGAGGGTAGGTGTAAAAAAATCGGATAAAATCGGCGGAAGCAATCAGTCGTGGCTTCCATAGTACTACCAGCAGTCAAGTTAGCACAATGATTCTGTGTAAGGAGCTAAAAGGAAGGCTGTACAATGGTCGAGCAGCTTCTCAGAAGCCAATGATTTCTGTAATCAATGCCAAGCGACAATTCACATGGTGAAAAGAGCGACGTCATTGGGCAGTGGATAACTGGAAAACACTGATTTGGAGTGACAAATCACGCTGTATCCTGTGGCAGTCCGACAGAAGGGTTTCAGTTCAGATGGCAATTGCGTGGAGAAAGTTGATTACCATAACGAGTAGTGTCAACAGTGAAATACGGAGAAGGTGGTGTTACCGTGTGAGGGTATTTTTCGTGCTTTGGGTGTGTTTCCCCTATTGTGTTTAATAAAACACGGAAACCGGAGGGTTATGAGCACGTTTTACACCATTGGGTACTACATACAGTAGAAGAAGAGTTCTGAGATGGTGACGGGTTCTACTAACATAACAATCCAATCTTTCATAAAACAGCATCTGTGTGGCAATGCTTTCTGGGCAGTAGCATACCTAAAATAGAGTGACCTGCACAGAGTCCCGACCAGAACCAAACGGAACATCTGTGGGATGACTCTGAACTTCGACTTCGCTCCAGACCCCCAGCGTCCAACATCGCTACCTACTCTGTGTGTGTGAAATCTTATGGGACTTAACTGCTAAGGTCATCAGTCCCAAAGCTTACACACCACTTAACCTAAATTATCCTAAGGACAAACACACACACCCATGCCCAAGGGAGGACTCGAACCTCCGCCAGGACCAGCCGCACAGTCCATGACTGCTCACTACCTACTCTGTTGTGGGCTCAGGTATAATGGGCTGCCATTCCTCCACACACATTCAGACACCTCACTGAAATTGCCCACTGCAGAGTTAAAGACGTCATAAAGGCGAAGGGTGGACACACCCCATACTAATGGTTAATGTCCACTAACAGGTGTCCGGATAGTTTTGCCCAGATAGTGACTGTTTCACCACAGTCCCAGTCTCGACTCAGTAGCTCTTGTCCGTGGCACCTGACCATATGTCATACTGGAACACTTTATTTTTTACCCCCTGAAAAGAGTATTTACACTCTATGAAAAGAAAAATTGGAATGGAACGGAAATCGGTAGAAATGCTGTGCATGTATGGACAAACGAGTGATCACAATTTCAGAAAGTTTGAATGATTTCTTAAAGAGAAAGAGCTTTAGAAACTGAGCAAATCGGTAATGCGTTTAACTACCTCTGGCCCATATGCAAGCAATTAGTCAGCTTTGGCGCTGACTACCAGAGTTGACGGATGTCCTCCCTAGGGATATCGTGCAAAATTCTGTCCAGTTGGAGCGTTAACCGTCAAAATCCAGAGATGGTTGGAGGTCCCTGCCCAAACGTTTTCAATTGGGGAGAGATCTCAGGACCTTGCTGGGAAGTCAGGGTTTGGAAAGCACGAGGACAAGTAGTAGAAACTCTCGCCTTGGGCGAGTGGGAATTATCCTGCTGAAATGTGAGCACAGGGTGACTTGCCATAAATGGGAACAAAACGGGTCTTAGAGTATCATCATGCGTTTTTTTTTTAATTTATTATTGTTTCTTTACTATGTAAATCAGCCAATGTGGCCCAGCGATAGCAAAATGGTATAAATGCCACATTCCACTAATTTAATAGCTAACCAGTGCTGTACACTTTGACTTTTGGATCATTATCTGGACAACATAGAAAAGTAGTGTTACAGTCATGGTATCACCCCTTATTTACCGCCGCTTCACAGTGGCAAAATAGTTATCTAGATAAGGTGGCTAGACTGAGTGGCAAGTGTGTGAGTGCTGTTTCGACTCTACCCCAGCTAGTTGCGAGTCAGTTCACAGCGTCGTTTTCAGGCAGTTACCTTCACCCATCGAGACACTGGCGAGCTGCATTACAGTCTCTGAATCAGTTAACTCCCTACACAAACAGTAAGTACACGAAAAATTGCATATACACTTGAATAGGAATACATAAATAGATTTCAACGAACAGACATCCACCAGTACATTTAACTGTTCATTATCCTGTTAAGGTAATATGTGCTCAGAAGGTCATCCATGCAAATCAGCAAAGGAATATAAAATAAGAAGAGAATATGTCGGATTCTGCATCGCTGAAATTTGTATTACGTGTCACAGCCCTTTCATAAGGAAATAGCCCATATCCCATTTCTAGGAAAGATTGTCCAGTAGAATGTAACACATCAGCACTTTTTTCGGTAAGTGGATTTTTTGCTTCAGTTTAGAACACTAGTGATGCAATTTGTATTACATGTATGACAGACTGTTTTGTGAGTTTCAGTATTTGCAACATGTTCTTATAGAGCTCAGCTTTTCCTTTCCACACCATATTGTAGTGGCAACTTCTGACACCAAATGTAACAGCAACACCAAATGTAGTGGGAAAACGTAGAAGGCACCATATTAAGACTTATCCGAGCTTTCCAAGTGATTTATTGTTTCCAACTACAGTGCCACGTTTCCCTCAGTCTGCATCACTGGGTCCCTTAATGCTGAGGACACCACTTCGCTGACTACAAAATAGCTTGGCGTGGACTGGCTGCCTCAGCAACCTGTCCACACACTGGTGTGTGTCGGCCTTGTACGGCTGCAACATCAGATTGCGCCGACAGTTGACTCAGCGGTCTTCACCCCTGCCACCTCAGCACCACTCGCCGGGAGCCACAGGTGGCCCACTGCATGCTTCTTCACCATTGTGGTTCAGATCGCAGGCAACAACAGGTGCCTGTGATTCAGCATCAGAATCTGCGGCCCTCATCCTGGATGACTCCGGCGCATGTTGGCAGCCATGGTAGCGAGCTGTGGAGTGGATCGTCACTGGCTGACTACGGACCCCACGTTGGCCTCAGAGGGTTGAACCAGTGACCCACCATGGACTGGAACGCTGCCGCCCCATCTGCTGCTGCGTGTAGCTGGTGGTGCGACACGCCCCACCTGCAGAAGAGCTGTCACACTTGAATGCCTTGTTATAAAACCGGCACATATTTATACAAGGCTGTGCGCCTCTGTTTTGCTAACGCACCACTCCGAGTCATGTACTCACAACACCTAGGCTGCGCCAGTGGGCCCCTTATGCCTGTAACTTGCACCATGCAAACCGCTGCGTTTACTTTTTTCAGTGGTGCGACAGCCCTGTGGCCTCCATTCTACTTTGCAACCGCTGCCAACAGACCCACGCCTGGCTGTAACTTGTGCACTCAGAAATGTTGCACCGAATCTAACTTTCCTATCTTAAACTGTGGTGCCACTACAATATTCAGTCTGGTCCCTTTAATCCCACAAACCAACCAACCATTGCTACAATATTCACGCTTTGGATAATAAAGTTTCTTTGTCTCAGGAACAAATTTCAGTAAAGATTTGTGACATGTTTATTGAAAGATGCATTATGCATCATCCATGTGTTTACATCACAAATCCTTTTGTTCTTTCTAATCTATCACATGGCACAGTGCAGAATATTAGCAGGATGTGTATTGTTTCTGAAGTAGTGTTACAGTTACATTTAAGTTATTTCACACCGCTAATATAACAATTTACACTCACTTTTTCCTAGATGTTCAAATGGCTCTGAGCACTGTGGGACTTAACATCTGTGGTCATCAGTCCCCTAGAACTTAGAACTACTTAAACCTAACTAACCTAAGGACATCACACACATCCATGCCCGAGGCAGGATTCGAACCTGCGACCGTAGCAGTCGCGTGGTTCCGGACTGCGCGCCTAGAACCGCTAGACCACCGTGGCCGGTCTCCTAGATGTTGGTATTTGTTCTGAAGGTTGTGTATCACATCGTTTTGCATTGTATTTGGTTTTATAATTGAAATGTACTTACAAGCGTTGCTGTGATAACGCGCAAGTGTGAGTGTGTGTGTGTGTGTGTGTGTGTGTCTGTGTGTGTGTGTGTGTTTCTGGTTTATAAGCGCTCAACGACGAGGTTATCTTCGCCCATGTCATATCGTTAAGGATCTTCGCACAGTGCCTGCTGGGGGATGTCTTAAAATCTGTAAGTTGACGCACAAGGTTAGTGAACTGGCATCCTGACAGGCATCGCAAAAGATGCAAGCAAAATAAAATGACTGGGGAACTTATGATTACTAAATGGGACACAAATTACAGTTATTTTGATTTATTGCTATAAAACGATTGATGACTTGTGGCAACATTAATATAATAGGACCATGGCATATCTGTCATAGAGTGTCCAGGGGAAAGACACTGATAATCGTGTAGGTGAACTAACTGTAATCACGAAGTGTCCAGTGACTGTCATGATGTTAACTGAAAACAGAAACATTACAGAAGGGGATACCTCACTGTACATTGGCGATACAATACAAGTCTTCAGAGTGAAGTTTAAAGTAACTGGATCACTATAAAATGATTTTAATGTCCCTATACATCATCTGGTGGCTGCAGATTAATCTCAACATAATGTTGCTGGTGGAGGCTGAAGTGGCTGTAGAATCAACCACTGGCAGAACCAACCCTCGCCAACGGTTACGTGCAGACAAGTCAGAAAACTTTTTAACACAGTAGCTCAGGCGTACGGCATTGTCGTATTTTGCATCTCCTACGAATTTTGATTAGCTCGGCTCAGGATCTTGCAAGTGCCAACAGACAAAAGTATTGCTTACAAAACGATAGTCCCTTTCTTCTAATTGGTTTACCAATAACTTACTTTGCACCATCCCCCACAGAAAAAAGTCACCTCTCTCTCTCTCTCTCTGCGACCAATGATGTCCTTTTCACTGTCATCATCCAATGTCTGTTACTAACCAACAATTTATTTACATTAGCAGATGCTGGCAGTTTTTACATTGTGTAAACATTTGTTTTTTGCTGAGTCAAAACGTTCAATGATGTCTCACGTTTTCAAAGGCCCAGGGCTGTGAGTCGCCAAATATATTCGAGGTCTTTGTCTGTAGCTTTCAGTACTTTCTGGAGAAACAGCCAGCTTTCTACATTTTGAGCACAACAGTGCCTTCCGTAAAAAAGTGTAACTTCTCACTCCATTCCCAGGTCCTAAAATGTTTCCTCAAGGAGTTTGCTTAATCGGAGATGTTATTTGGGTTTGTACGCAAGGTGGCTGGAAGTTCTACGATGGCCGATGGCCAGCAGGCTATTGACCCTCGGCTGTCCCTCAACGGTCCTTCCTTGAACTGACAAAGGGGTGGTCAACTGTACTGCCTCGGTCGATCTGTGTGCCTTATCATTCAAAATGCTTTCAACGTTTCCTCACTTCTACAAGACATACAGATACGAATTAATAGCAAAAGAATAGTAACAAATGGGACTTACATTATGAATTTGTTTCTGGTTCGTGGTTGTTCTCCGAAAAACAGTCCTGTAACATGCCTTCCATGGCTATGTGATAGAAATAAGATTTTTTGGTTTAGTGGTTGTGGTTCAGGTGACTTTCTTCTTGGAGAACCTGCACTGATCCTATAGCACGCCTACTTTATACATATATGTCTTACTGGTACGGTTAGGTTCTGGAGTGATAAGTTTATATTTTCGCATCATAGGTTTTTTCGATTTTCGAAATGTTTTGGATAATTTGTTCCATTCACCACTTTCATTTACTTCTTATAGCAACTCAGGTATTTTAGAACCACACATCCGTTTTTATCATTTTGCATTCTTTTTGGCTGGTGTAGTGTCCCTTTTACAATATTCACCCTTATTGAGGTGAAACATACACTCCTGGAAATTGAAATAAGAATACCGTGAATTCATTGTCCCAGGAAGGGGAAACTTTATTGACACATTCTTGGGGTCAGATACATCACATGATCACACTGACAGAACCACAGGCACATAGACACAGGCAACAGAGCATACACAATGTCGGCACTAGTACAGTGTATATCCACCTTTCGCAGCAATGCAGGCTGCTATTCTCCCATGGAGACGATCGTAGAGATGCTGGATGTAGTTCTGTGGAACGGCTTGCCATGCCATTTCCACCTGGCGCCTCAGTTGGACCAGCGTTCGTGCTGGACGTGCAGACCGCGTGAGACGACGCTTCATCCAGTCCCAAACATGCTCAATGGGGGACAGATCCGGAGATCTTGCTGGCCAGGGTAGTTGACTTACACCTTCTAGAGCACGTTGGGTGGCACGGGATACATGCGGACGTGCATTGTCCTGTTGGAACAGCAAGTTCCCTTGCCGGTCTAGGAATGGTAGAACGATGGGTTCGATGACGGTTTGGATGTACCGTGCACTATTCAGTGTCCCCTCGACGATCACCAGTGGTGTACGGCCAGTGTAGGAGATCGCTCCCCACACCATGATGCCGGGTGTTGGCCCTGTGTGCCTCGGTCGTATGCAGTCCTGATTGTGGCGCTCACCTGCACGGCGCCAAACACGCATACGACCATCATTGGCACCAAGGCAGAAGCGACTCTCATCGCTGAAGACGACACGTCTCCATTCGTCCCTCCATTCACGCCTGTCGCGACACCACTGGAGGCGGGCTGCACGATGTTGGGGCGTGAGCGGAAGACGGCCTAACGGTGTGCGGGACCGTAGCCCAGCTTCATGGAGACGGTTGCGAATGGTCCTCGCCGATACCCCAGGAGCAACAGTACGGTCTTGGCGTGCATCCGTGCGTCGCTGCGGTCCGGTCCCAGGTCGACGGGCACGTGCACCTTCCGCCGACCACTGGCGACAACATCGATGTACTGTGGAGACCTCACGCCCCACGTGTTGAGCAATTCGGCGGTACGTCCACCCGGCCTCCCGCATGCCCACTATACGCCCTCGCTCAAAGTCCGTCAACTGCACATACGGTTCACGTCCACGCTGTCGCGGCATGCTACCAGTGTTAAAGACTGCGATGGAGCTCCGTATGCCACGGCAAACTGGCTGACACTGACGGCGGCGGTGCACAAATGCTGCGCAGCTAGCGCCATTCGACGGCCAACACCGCGGTTCCTGGTGTGCCCGCTGTGCCGTGCGTGTGATCATTGCTTGTACAGCCCTCTCGCAGTGTCCGGAGCAAGTATGGTGGGTCTGACACACCGGTGTCAATGTGTTCTTTTTTCCATTTCCAGGAGTGTAAATAAGAATGACTGTGTGTGACTCAAAATGAGCTGCAAACATCGATTTATCTGCGAAAGGTAATAACACTAACTGTAAAAATATACAATATAGATCGGTAGATGCAGAAAAGACATTATTTTTAGTGTATGAGATTATAATGGGTAAGTAATAAAAGAAGTATTATTATCTTTGTAAGAATATAAAATACAATGCAACGCTCATTCTTCTGTCTAGTCTGTTTCGTTCTGTTCGTTCTGGTGTTAGCTGGAATAAGGTACGCAAGCTATTGTGCTGAGCTAGCATTTGTTTCTGTCGTAATGTAACTGCAAATATTTAATGGTGTAAACTGTGTCCTAGTAAGAATATATTAGTGTAAAGTGATCTCCGTGTGTTATTTCAAGAACCTACGCCACATTTATCTTATGAAAAGAATATTTAGTGAAAATTATTAGCATGTTTCCAGCTGCTACGGAGCGAGTAACAGTGATCTCTGACTGTTAACAATTAGCCGCCATTACGCGGTACATTTAAAAATTTTTTCCACAGCACACTGTCTGATAGCGGGCCGGAAGAAATTATGTAAAAATATTCAGTGAGATTAATTGAAGGAATCCAGTGAAATAATTTTATTAAAACTTGTCTATTTTCTGAGATAGTAATAATTTCAGAGCTGAGTAATACTACGCTATTGCATTTAAAGTAATTTGTAGGGAGCCTGGCGCTCGGTAAAACCAGATACAATACGTAATTGGCAACCTACGAAATTCATTATTTTGCTTATTATATCTCTTTTGTATTTTTTTTTTCTTTTTTCTTTTTTTTTTTTTTTGAAAGCTAAACGTAAAAACTAACTTCACTAAAAATCAGTGACAGATCACGTAAATCAAAGGACAAACAAATTTACTAGGAGAGTGTTTCCTCTAAGTAAATAGTTACATTTTTTGAGAGATATAATACTGGGACACTAAGTTCCAGTCGCCATTTTCAAAGAGTTCTTTTTGTAACTATATTATGTTCGTATTTTAAGTCCACACAGTGTTATTTAAGGACCACACCCTCACTTCAAATTCCTCTTCTTGATTTGATTTCGATGTTTTACAAAATATGTCAGTTTGAAATGGCACAATTTCTGTCTATTGAGATTACGTTTGCATGTATATCTGCTTGTTTTGCACGATATTTTACTGCCATGTCACAGAATATTGACAAAGTTTTGCTTAAAGATAGCAACGCGACACCAAACTGTGGGAATTCGAAATCGGACGAGATACGTTTGAAAGCGTTTCCCAGACAGAAAAATTGCACATGTTCTAAAAAAGTAATATATCTTCGACGTTAATTATAATTAGCAACAGAATATCTACAAGTTTAAGGACACTCATATGTGAATATCAAATTTTTTTTTACATAATTTTATTAGGAGATGAAGACTTTAAAGTGATTTTTACAGCCACAGGGGACGGAGTATTGTGGCCTTCTTTTCCATGTTTCTGCTGCTGTGGCGGCTTCCTGCACACAGTATTTGCGATAATATCGCAACTTTGAATCTTAAACGTCAGATGACACCTAATTTAAATCGGACTAGGGTAATTATAAAGTCCATCAAACACTTTAAAAAGTCGTTGTAGGTAAATGGCTGAACAGGACCTAACAAATAATAAAGAGTATGAAAGAAAAGCTTTTAACTTTTTTTTTAACGTGGTTCCGATAAGTCAGTTCAGAAAACCGCCGACATCGGTAGCGCTTGATCGTGATTGCTGAGAATGGTGGAGAACCAGACAGAGAAAAGCATTTTGTGTGCTAGCACTCACCCGTTGCCAGTTGGTAGTGAATGCACAAAGAGCTTTCTGCGGTAAGTTGCACAAAATGCCACAAGTATACAATAGAATATCGACGTGGTGCAAGAAATTCCAGGACTCCTCTTCTTCGCTAAGACAACTGTCAAAAGTGTCATCTATCTGGGCGTACTGCAAATGTGGCTCATGCTGCAACCTGAAACTGATTGCAAGGATTTCGTCTTTCAACAAGATGGCGACCCTCCATGTTTCTACAATAATTATACTACATAGCCCGTATGAGACGTTGCCACGTCGATAGGTACGTCTTGTTGCCGCTGCTGACCTGGCGCTACTAGAGTAGTTACTACAGTCGTTGCACTTGTCACCTCGTGATATTTTTCTTGTGGGGTTTCACAAAGAATAGCGTTATGTTCCATCTCAACTACAAAACCTCGAAGACTTGTGACACTGCATTACAGCATCTGTTCTTACCATCTTACCATCACTCCTGATATGCTGAGCCGGATATAGGCAGAATTCCACCATCGATTAGACGTGCGCATTGTGACGAAGGGTAGACTCAAAACATTTATAAGCACTGTAAAAAAAAGAAAGACTTTGGGTGTTTGTCTTTCACATAGCGTACTGTATAATTTTTCTTGGCCTTCTATCTATACAGGGTGGTCCATTGATAGTGACCGGGCCAAATATAAGCATCAAACGAAAAAACTACGAAGAACGAAACTCGTCTAGCTTGAAGGGGGAAACCAGATGGCGCTATGGTTGGCCCGCTAGATGGCGCTGCCATAGGTCAAACGGATGACAACTGCGTTTTCTTATACAGGAACTCCCATTTTTTATTACATATTCGTGTAGTACGTAAAGAAATATGAATGTTTTAGTTGGACCACTTTCTTCGCTTTGTGATAGATGGCGCTGTAATAATAATATGGTATCATCTAACATTCCGCCAGTGCGGACGGTATTTGCTTCGTGATATATTACTCGTGTTAAAATGGACCGTTCACCAATTGCGGAAAAGGTCGATATCGTGTATGGCTATTGTGATCAAAATGCCCAACGGGCGTGTGCTATGTATGCTGCTCGGTATCCTGGACAACATCACCCAAGTGTCCGGACCGCTCGCCGGATAGTTACGTTATTTAAGGAAACAGGAAGTGTTCAGCGACATGTGAAACGTCAACCACGACCTGCAACAAATGATGATGCCCAAGTAGGTGTTTTAGCTGCTGTCGCGGCTAATCCGCACATCAGTAGCAGACAAATTGCGCGAGAATCGGGAATCTCAAAAACGTTGGTGTTGAGAATTCTAGAACAACATCGATTGCACCCGTACCGTATTTCTATGCACCAGGAATTGCATGGCTACGACTTCGAACGTCGTGTACAGTTCTGCCACTGGGCACAAGAGATATTACGAGCCGACGACAGATTTTTTGCACGCGTTCTATTTAGCGACGAAGCGTCGTTCACCAACAGCGTTAACGTAAACGGGCATATTATGCACTGTTGGGTAACGGAAATTCCACGGGGGCTGCGGCAAGTGGAACATCAGCGACCTTGGCGGGTTAATGTATGGTGCGTCATTATGGGAGGAAGGATAATTGGCCCCCATTTTATCGATGGCAATCTTAATGGTGCAATGTATGCCGATTTCCTACGTAATGTTCTACCGATGTTACTACAAGATGTTTCACTGCATGACAGAGTGGCGATGCACTTCCAACATGATGGATGTCCGGCACATAGCTCAAAAATTCAAATGGTTCAAATGGCTCTGAGCACTATGGGACTTAACATCTGAGGTCATCAGTCCCCTAGAACTTAGAACTACTTAAACCTAACTAACCTAAAGACATCACACACATCCATGCCCAGGGCAGGATTCGAACCTGCGACGGTAGTGGTCGCGCGGTTCCAGACGGAAGCGCCTAGTACCGCTCGGCCACACCGGCCGGCGCACATAGCTCGCGTGCGGTTGAAGCGGTATTGAACAGCATATTTCATGACAGGTGGATTGGTCGTCGAAGCACCATACCGTGGCCCGCACGTTCACCGGATCTGACGTCCCCAGATTTCTTTCTGTGGGGAAAGTTGAAGGATAGCGCCATCTAGCGGACCAACCAAAGCGCCATCTGGTTTCCCCTACAAACTAGACAAGTATCGTTCTTTGTTGTTTTTTCGTTTGACGCTTATTTCGTGAGATATTTGGCCCGGTCACGATCAATGGACCATCCTGTAGTGAATTTTTTGAAATATCTCATGTACTTTAGACACTGATAAGGTAAAAACATTACGGCCACTGCCCACCGCGGCGTTGGATGCTGCCTGGTGGCGTCGCGGGCACTTGACGCGGTAACAGAAGTATGTAAGCGGAGCAGACACGAGTGGGGGATTACACTAATGAAGATATGGGCTGCAAATGGGGAAATCCATAAGCGACTTTGACAAAGGGCAGAGTATTATTAAGCAGAGCCTGTGAACGAGTATCTCGAAAACTGTGAAGCTGGTCGAAAGTTCACGTGCTATGTCGTTAGCATCTACAGAAGGAGGTAGAAGGACAGTGAAACTATCACTAGGCGCTGAACGGTTGACTTCCACGACTCCTCGCAGAACGTGGTGTTTGGAGGCTCTGAAAAGTAGGATAGATTGTGATCAGTGGCAGCTCCGCCGAAAGAGGTAGAACACACCTAAGTGTTGGCATGTTGAACCCTTGACATCGTTAGTTACGACTGCAGTGCGCACGGGACCATCGGGATTCGACGGTCGATCAATGGAAAAGTGTCGTCTCTTTGGGTAAATCACATTTTTGCTACAGTAGGTCTATGGTCGTCCCCACAAACACCGTCATCGAGGTGAACGGCGGCTCGAAACATGCAGCGCGCCACGGACGCGGGATGGTGGGTGCAGTATTATGCTATGGGAGACATCCTCCTGCGATCGCGTGTTACCTGTGGTACTAATCGACAGCTGCGAACCACCTGCATCCCTTCATGTTTGATATCTTCACCGATAGCGATGTCATCTTTCAGCAGTATGATTGTCCCTGTCTCGGACCCAGAACTGTGCAGTAATGGTTTGAGGAGCAATATGGTGAACTCACCTCGATGTCTCAGCGACTAAATTCGCCCGATGTAAATCCTATGGAATCCATCTTGGTCGCCATCACCACATACGCCATCATCACATACGCAAATCAGCGACCCGTTATTTACGCGAATTACATAATTTGTGCGTAGACACCGAACGCCACATACCACTACAAACCTGCCAACAAACTGTCGGATCCCTGACACGCAGAATCAGTGACGCATTTCACGCCAAAAACGGACAAACAAGCTATTAAGCAGGAGGTCATAATATTTTGGCTCATCACTATAAGTACCCTGTATAGTAAACTAGCTGCTGTCGTCGTCGTCGTTGTTGTTGTTTTCGTCGTGGTTTTCTGTCTGAAGACTGGTTTGATGCAGCTCTCCAAGCTACTCTGTACTGTGCAGGCATCTTCATCTCCGAATAACTACTGCAAACTGCATTCTTACCGATCTGCTTGCTGTATTCATCTCTTGGTATCCCTCTACGAGTTTTACCTCCGACACTTCCCTCCAGTTCTCATTTGGTGATGCCTTGATGTCTTAGAATGTGTCCTGTAAACCTTAGTCAGGTTGCACCAAAAGTTTCTTTTCTTCCCATTTCTACACATTACCTCCTCATTAGTTATGTGGTCTACCCATCTAACCTTCAGCATTCTTCTGTAGCACCACATTGCAAAAGCTTCTGTTCTCTCCTTGTGTAAACTGTTTATCGTCCACGTTTCACTTCCATACATGGCTACACTCCAGACAAGAACTTCAGACTTAAGTCTATATTCCATGTTAAATTTATCTTGTCCAGTAACGCTTTTCCCACCATTGTCAGTCCACATTTTATGTTCTTTCTACATCACCTGTCAAGAGTTACTTTGCTATCCAAATACCAAAACTCCTCTACTACTTTAAATCGCTCGTTTCCCAATCTAAACAACTCAGCATCCTTTGCTGCCTCTTACTGAATTACAATGTCATCGTCCGGCCTTAAAGTTTTTATATCTTCTCCCTGAGCTTTAAGTCCAACTCCAGATTCTTCTTTGGCTTCCTTCACTGCCTGCTCAATGTACAGATTCAGTAAGATTGAGGATAGGCTACAAATCTGTCTCACTCCCTTCCCAACTATTGCTTCGCTTTCATGCCCCTCGACTCTTAGAACTGCCGTCTGGTTTCTGCACAAGTTGTAAATAGCCTTCGCCGTATTTTACCCGTGCTGCCTTCAGAATTTCAAAGAGAGTATTTCAGTCAACATCGAAAAAAGCTTTCTTTAAATCTACAAATGCCGTAAACGTAGATTTGCCTTTCCTGAACCTATCTTCAAAGAAAAGTCGTAGGGTCAGTAGGGGGCCTCCCGTCCAGCAATGCCATACGATCATTTCATTTCATTTCTGGAATCCAAACTGATCTTCCCCGAGGTCGGCTTCTACCAGTTTTTCCATTCTACTGTAAGGAATACGTGTTAGTATTTTGCAGCCACGATTTATTAAACTGATAGTTCGGTAATTTTCACACCTATCAGCAAATGCTTTCTTCGGAAATGGAATTATTACATTCTTCTAGGAGTCTGACGCAATTTCACTTGTCTCATACATCTTACACAGCAGAAGGAAGAGCTTTTGTCATAGCTGGTTGTTCCATGGCTGTCAGTAGTGGTGACTACTCCCGGAGTCTTGTTTCGACTTACATCTTTCAATGCTCTTCTCGCAGTATCGTATCTCCCACTTCATCTTCATCTGCGTCCTCTTCCTTTTCTATAAAATGGCCCTCAAGCCCATCTACCCTGTGTAGACACTCGGTACACTCCTTCCTCCTTTCAGCTTTCCCTTCTTTGCTTAGGGAAGCACTAGCTAGTTAGCCTAAAAATGCTGTCACACCAGTAACCATTGCCGGCCGGTATGGTCGAGCGGTTCTAGGCGCTTCAGTCTGGAACCGCGCGACCGCTACGGTCCCAGGTTCTAATCCTGCCTCGGACATGGATGTGTGTGATGTCCTTAGGTTAGTTAGGTTTAAGTAGTTCTAAGTTCTAGGGGATTGATGACCTCAGATGTTAAGTCCCATAGTGCTGAGAGCCATTTGAGCCAGTAACCATTGGGTATTGTATTCGGCAAGACGGCGGTCTCAGTGCAATGTTTTCCGGCAGACTAGTAGCGGGGCGGGTGACACCAAATGGAAGCTAATCCGTGTGGGGAGGGGCGGCTCGGTTTGCGCGGCGCGGCAAAGACAGCAGGCCATATGTATCACGAGAGCAGAGCAGCCTGCCCAGGGCTGGGCCGGCGGCGATTACCGCATCCGCACTCGGCGACACGCTAATAACCTATTCATTCGCTGTCGATTGAATAAACCGGGCCGCTCACTTCATTGTCGGCAATCCCTGCTCGGGTGATTACGTCGCTCCCCGCCACCCTCCCCGTCCCATAAATCGCCGCCATCCTCCGTCAGGGCGTCGCTGGCAGTGTCATTAGCTACCCTCTGCTACTGCTGCTGTTGCTGCGTAATGGGCATCCACTAGCACTGTGCTTTGGCACTACTCCAGCAGTTTGCGTCACAGCTCGAGAATCTAGGGCTCTCGTGAAGCTTTCGATCGCCTCAGCACCTAGCGGCTTTTGCTGGTACTAGCTCTACGGCATGTTAGCGGACCTTTAGTGACTACTTACTGCATCTCTATGAAACATCTTCTACGAGACCCAAAGAAATTCTAGTCATGTGCAAAGACTGTCAGTGACTTCAAAGTTAGTGTCCAGACGCTTATGGCTGACACAGGGATTGAAATTGAGGACAGCAAAAGCAGAAATGATGAACAGGCTATTCGAATATTTCCTTACTAAAGAAGATACGGAAGTACCGTCCCAATTAACTCGTTGTATGGTCTAGGGCAGTTTACGCTTAGCACCTGTGAGACGCGGACGTCTGTTTGCGTCCGCCAGCATAGCTACGAGCAGGCAGTTGTTTACTTCCTAGCTGTAGCGAGTTGTTACGCACATGTCCTAAATATGGCGCACTCCAATAGACAGGTAATGATCAAAATCGCTTTTCAAGTGGTTCAAATGGCTCTAAGCACTATGGGACTTAACATCTGAGGTCTTCAGTCCCCTAGACTTAGAACTAGTTAAGCCTAACTAACCTAAGGGCATCACACACATACATGCCCGAGGCAGGATTCGAACCTGCGACCGTAGCAGCCACGTGGTTCCCGACTGAAGCGGCTAGAACCGCACGGCCACAGCGGCCGGCAAAATCGCTTTCCAACAGCATCATGCCAGATCACGCGCATATAATGTTGAACGATTCCTAGGAGACGTTCTATATCTGGATCCCAAGGATATCGTGGCCATCCATTTTTCAATTACAGCCAGCGTCGTTTACATTAAGATGCCGAGGAGTGATGCTGTGGTGAACAAATTCACGAACTCACTTAAGTTAAAACGCTCCGATGGTCTCATCGGAGCAGTTATAGCGGGCCATGCAGACCTGGCCATGCGCTCACTTAAGAGTCTTTGAACTCCCCTTTGATGTGTTGGCCAACGTCATAACTGCAGCTTTCCAACCGTACGGAAACGTGATCTACCATGTAGCCGAGGGATGGCAGTTGTTTGAGACTTTTAGGCTGTACAATGGTGTACCCAAATAAATGTCGAACTGACCAAACACGTCCCATCCTACATGAGCAGCAGGCCTGGGTGGCCGAGCGGTTCTAGGCGCTACAGTCTGGAACCGCGCGACCGCTACGGTCACAGGTTCGAATCCTGCCTCGGGACATGGATGTGTGTGATGTCCTTAGGTTAGTTAGGTTTAAGTAGTTCTAAGTTCTAGGAGACTGATGACCTCAGAAGTTAAGTCCCATAGTGCTCAGAGCCTACATGAGCGTCGGCGGTTGCCGTGCGATAGCAATATACGATGGCCAGCGACGCACATTTTCTGGCTGCGGCCAGCAAGGACATGTCAAGCCGGAGTGTATTCAATGCCAGCTGACACAAACACTGATCGGAGAATCGGAGCCACCTGCGGAGACGACAATCCTCCCCCTTAAGTGCGTCAAGCAGTGCAGACATCCCACATGGACGGAGAAACCACCGATCATCTACGGGTGCTGATGAACGACTCAGGTCACGAGGCCAACCAAGGTGACAACAGCAGTGCAATACCCAAAACGGCCGTCAACGGGCGAATGTCAAGAAAAAATGGAAGTCGACAACAAGGTCGTATCCACCTGTGCCTTCCTTACAGAGGGAGCGACGGCGACCGATCAGCATTCTCACTTCTACATGGAAACTCATGTCTGCAAGCAACGAACACTTCGTAATCATGAAGAGCGATGGTGCGCACTTTCCGACGATTGCGTGGTCCGCACGACGGAGTAGGAAAGTGGCGGCGTTGCAGAGAGCATAGAGGACGCTCTCGCCGCAGAGGCTGTCCGAGCAGACATCCTCCACGCTCGAGACGCGGCCTCCTCGTCCCCTCTCGGCCTGCTGGCTACGACACCAAGGGAAGTTGACCCTCTATCAGCTACCCGTACGAAAGAGGTGCAGGATCCGACCTGTGGAACTTCTACACAACAGCAGCTGGCAAGTTACAGCTTATGGCCAGGCGACGCTGAATGTAACGTGACGACAGAAGACGGGGAGAAAGATAAGGGCGATACCAAATGTGCTCTTACCACTCAGTAGACTATGTAAGTGGCAGTGAGTCATTGGCGTTTAGGCAATGATAACCCATTCTATTGTTATCCATGATGACACCACCTGAGGTAGAGACACGGCAAAATTCGACTGGCAACAACCAACCTAAGCGCTATCAGAATGTGCCATAAATTCTCCATGTTGTAAAACATGCTTATGGTCCAGACATCGAAATCGCTCTCCTTCATTAGGTCCGTGTAACGAACTTTCCTGACCTCTTAGGTTACACAATTAATGACTCCCACGCTTCGCCCATAGGCAGCAGCGTCTCTGTCCTACGTAGAGGGAGATCAAAACTGGCTCTGAGCACTATGGGACTTAACATCTGAGGTCATCAGTCCCCTAGACTTAGAACTAATTAAACCTAACTAACCTAAGGACATCACACACATCCATACCCGAGGCAGGATTCGAACCTGGGACCGCAGCAGCAGCGCGGTTCCGGACTGAAGCGCCTAGAACCGCTAGGCCGCAGCTGCTGGCACGTAGAGAAGTTTTGACAGTCGATGACGTTGTATATCTCCTCAATGCATGGGGCATGACCGCCACGGTGAAAGGAGTTTGTTGCATCATAAATGTCTATGCCCCTCCCGGTACAGATCGACGGCTCCAGCTTTTTTTGCAGAGGACATCACGCTGCTCTGTCAGGATCGGTTAGAGGATCTGGTGAGTGGTGTGGATTTCAACTGCGCACAAGCTTCGTACTAGCTCCCGCGCCGTTCTCCATTTGTTGGGCTTGACATACTCATCCACAATCTTCAACCAGTGGACACATTGCGCCGCACCCACGGTGATAGAGACGTCTATATCCACAGCTATATTCACCAGTCACTCGTCCAGCCAGCTCGAGCGGATTTATGTCACTCGCTCGCTACAGGCGGTGACATGTGATGCGGAACTAAGACATTTCGGATCACGTAGGCTACAATAGTACTACAGCCCTCAGTCCCCCGATGGTATAGCGAAATAGGAGTCCATGGAAGCTCAATATCACCCACTTGTCCTCTCCTTTCCGTCTTGTAGCTGTGGATGTTACACGGAGTAAGTGTCTGCCGTCGCGGTCTTTACCCCTCTGCCCTAAGATGGTGGACTGACTGTGCAAAACCGGCCCTCAGGTGAACTTTCGTGACGTACAGTAGAGAAGTAGCTGCGTGGCGTAGACATACAACGTACCTGTACTTTATCATCCTCTAAGAATGTTCAAAGCAACTGCTCTGCTAGGCAGACAAGCATCAGTCAACTGTGCCAAAGCAAAGATCGTTTCTCTCACGCGCCTCCATTTAGAGAGAGTCTAGTACGCGCACGTGCACGAAACCGCGAGTTCACAAAACGACCTTTAATTATCACATACTCAAGGAGTAAGAAAGGCCGCAACCTCGGCTGGTCCACGTTATCCACACAGAATGTGGTAGGTGTCTCAACGAACAGCAGGATACAGCCAAGGCTCTTCATGATCATTATGTTCGGCTGTATCTGGCGCGGCAACTGGATCCGGTAATCGCTACGGAAGTCTCAGGGTTGATCCACGACCCCACACCGCAGGCATTGGAAGCGGACCTCATAGTGAACGTGTCAGAAGACGAGGTGTCTAATGCCATTGTCAGAAGTGTGGCCAGCAAGAGCCCCAGACCAGAATGTGGTAGGTGTCTCAACGAACAGCAGGATACAGCCAAGGCTCTTCATGATCATTATGTTCGGCTGTATCTGGCGCGGCAACTGGATCCGGTAATCGCTACGGAAGTCTCAGGGTTGATCCACGACCCCACACCGCAGGCATTGGAAGCGGACCTCATAGTGAACGTGTCAGAAGACGAGGTGTCTAATGCCATTGTCAGAAGTGTGGCCAGCAAGAGCCCCAGACCAGAATGTGGTAGGTGTCTCAACGAACAGCAGGATACAGCCAAGGCTCTTCATGATCATTATGTTCGGCTGTATCTGGCGCGGCAACTGGATCCGGTAATCGCTACGGAAGTCTCAGGGTTGATCCACGACCCCACACCGCAGGCATTGGAAGCGGACCTCATAGTGAACGTGTCAGAAGACGAGGTGTCTAATGCCATTGTCAGAAGTGTGGCCAGCAAGAGCCCCAGACCAGAATGTGGTAGGTGTCTCAACGAACAGCAGGATACAGCCAAGGCTCTTCATGATCATTATGTTCGGCTGTATCTGGCGCGGCAACTGGATCCAGTAATCGCTACGGAAGTCTCAGGGTTGATCCACGACCCCACACCGCAGGCATTGGAAGCGGACCTCATAGTGAACGTGTCAGAAGACGAGGTGTCTAATGCCATTGTCAGAAGTGTGGCCAGCAAGAGCCCCAGACCAGAATGTGGTAGGTGTCTCAACGAACAGCAGGATACAGCCAAGGCTCTTCATGATCATTATGTTCGGCTGTATCTGGCGCGGCAACTGGATCCGGTAATCGCTACGGAAGTCTCAGGGTTGATCCACGACCCCACACCGCAGGCATTGGAAGCGGACCTCATAGTGAACGTGTCAGAAGACGAGGTGTCTAATGCCATTGTCAGAAGTGTGGCCAGCAAGAGCCCCAGACCAGAATGTGGTAGGTGTCTCAACGAACAGCAGGATACAGCCAAGGCTCTTCATGATCATTATGTTCGGCTGTATCTGGCGCGGCAACTGGATCCGGTAATCGCTACGGAAGTCTCAGGGTTGATCCACGACCCCACACCGCAGGCATTGGAAGCGGACCTCATAGTGAACGTGTCAGAAGACGAGGTGTCTAATGCCATTGTCAGAGGTGTGGCCAGCAAGAGCCCCAGACCAGACGGCCACCCTTTGGTGTTTTATCAGACCTTCAAGCAAATGCTGGTTCCCGGCTGGACAGAGACATGCCAAGAACAGATATCTACAGACGTACCACTTCCTGTAAACTTATTAGAAGATCTGACAGTGCCTGTTCACGAACGGAATGGTGGATCCCGTATCCCTTGACACTGCTGAATAGTGACACGAAAATTTTCACCAGGCTAATTGTTAAGAGTTTCCGGAGCACAATACAGTACATAATTTCACAGGATCAAGCGTCCCCATAACATAGGCACAGCTCTATACCGATATAGGGACTTGATAACACTGGTCAACGTTCGGCACATACCTGGTGCGCCAGATCCATCGACTTCAGTCGAGCATTTGACCGAGTTGAGCAGTTATTCTTGACTGTAGTTCTCCGGATCATGCGATACCCAAACAGCTTTACTGAAGTGGTGATGCGCCTACTACGCGATGCGTTATCGAAGATTCTCGTTAACGATTGTTTAACAGCAGTCATCCAGATTCGCTGCTCGGTGCGCCAAGGGTGCCATTGTCAAAGATATTAATCGCGTTGGCCTTAGAGCCCTTGTTATGCGGCCTACCCGACTTGTATAATGCTCGATACTCTGCGGCAGTGATGACATAAGGATCGCCATGGAATGGATCACGACATATTGAGTAGCCTCGGATAGCCACATGAACGTCGAAAAGTCAGTAGCCATGCGAACCAAGGTGGGACAGCCACCTGGCGATGTTACCCCTTTATGCGTCAGCGGCTAAATAAGATGGTCGGGCTTAGACTATACAATCGATATAAGCCGTGTGACGAGCTGTAATTAAAAGTGCCTCTTGCACAAATCAGAGCACGGATAGCAGATCACCGCCTGTGGACATTGAACATCCTCCAGAGACACAGTACGCCAAAGACTAACTAGCGCCGCGCATCCCGCACTTTGCACAGGCATTTCCAGTTACGAACCCAATGGACGGCAGCATTACGGCGACTTTCGGCTACTTCGTTAGTACAGGAATGTTGTTCAAAGTTCGATTTGAATCCCTCTCACTCCCCAAGGTCTGGGGAGGACTAGGGCTAGTAAACGTTTACGGCACAGCGGTGGCCTTGTTCGTTAGTTCACGTTTATGGTTATGGCATCGCTGCCCCTCGAGCCTCACAAGCTTACTGCTGCAAGCTCTAGCGCCAGCGTCCCTCGAGACCCAGTGTCGTTGCAAAATATCCCGATACCGTTCTTCTATCTTAGGCGTTTTTATTTGGACCTCAGTTATATACACACGACGCTTTCATGCCTCTACCCTTGACGATGGCCAAGGAGATCTACTACGCCCTACAACGGAGACGACAACCGAAAGTGGTGGAAACAAAATAACCAGCACGCGATGGCGTGTAGTGAGGCGGACAGTCCACGCAGCCATACTCGACTCTGTCGTCCGGTCCACTTGGTATGTGACTATCAATGGGAAACAGATCACACAGGAATGTGTACACGATAGAATCCCCCAGCTGCGTGCATTTTGATTTGACTGACACGGACGAAGACCCCCTTAGCTGCGGAAAGGCCATGGCAGTCTGGTACTTTATCAAACAAATGTTGGCTTTTCCATTAAGTTTCTGGAGTGCAGCCGCAAAAATTCTCCTTCTTCTTCTAATATATCGGCTGTGTAACGTTCAGTCGTCGTCAGAGTGAGCCGCAAGACTGCCGCTCCAGTGCTCGCTTCGTCCATTTATACTCGTGTACCGCGCAACTGCGCATGCGGCCACAGATGCGAATGAGCCAGAGACGTTGGTCGGCGGCAGAGACGTGCACAATGCGCTAGTTGTATCTATGATTCTGCAGTCGATCTGTGTTGGCATGTCGATATATCATTGTGAGCTGCACTGTGACGACGTCTTTGTGAGTTTATTACACCAAGTACCGGATTCCATGATTTATCAAAGTTGAAACACTATCTCTATTAATTAAATTTGTCGTCAAGCGAATCTAAATAGTGAAGGAGGCAATTGGGATTCACTTGACGACCAATTTAATTAATAGAGATAGTGTTTCAACCTTGATAAATCATGGAATCCGGCATTTGGTGTAATAAACTCACAAAGACGTCGTCACAGTGCAGCTCAAAATGATATATCGACATGACAACACAGATCGACTGCAGAATCATAGATGTAACTCGCGCATTGTGCATGTCTCTGCCGCCGATCAACGTCTCTGGCTCATTTGCATCTGTGGCCGCATGCGCAGTTGCGCCGTATATAAGTATAAAGGGACGAAGCGAGCACTAGAGCGGCAGTCTTGCGGCTCACTCTGAAGATAGCTGAACCTTACACAGCCGAAATATTAGAAGAAGGAGGAGAATTCTTGCGGCTGCACGCACGAAACTTAATGGAAGAAGCTTTGCGCCGCTAAAACCTGAAGATTCACATCAAATGTTGGCTTTTCTGCTGCGAGTAACACCGACACACATTACCTCTCAAACTCGAGATCACCCGGAAGAAACGTACTATTCATGGACCAGGACCAACACCATCACGTGGATCCAACGCCATGCGATCCATTAGTTATTCAGTGACGGCTCAGAGGATGTACTTGATATCTGGAATTATTTGCAGGAACGGCATTGCGCGATATTTAGCGACTCCAAATACAGACAATATTTTCCGAACTACCTCTGGAGTGCGCTATAGAATCTGCCACACAGCTAGATCATCCACGGCGAGAGATAATGAACATGTTGCAATGCAGGTGACTTTAGAATGAAGAACAGCGACCTAACAAAAGATACGAGAAGACACACTAAGATGATCAGGTAACGCGAGGACCCTAGTTGCAGCTACTAGTGGAGTGTTTATTTTCTTTCAATCAGAGAATAAACCTCCCTTTTCTTTCCCACAAAAAAATCTTTAAAAATAAAATAAATAAACAAATATAAATAAAAACAATAAATAAATAAAAGAAATAAAAATAAATTGAAACAAAACGTTTAGTTTGTTATTTTCTTCTCGATGTCTCCCGCTGCCCCCCCTCTCTCCAAGGAAGAAAAAGGCGCTACATCTTTGACTAGTAATCGAAACGTACTGGCTCCTGGCTTCGAACCCGCCACTGCTTAAATTTTGATAAAAATCATCAGCAATGGCGGGCGGAGACTTCCAGCACAAGGAGTCACCCTCATTCCCCCAACGTCCTTCTCAGAGAGGACGGAGGAACGAACAGAGGTTCAGGGTACTTTCTTGTCCTTGGGGTGGGAAACTGCCCCTAAAGGCGGACCAATCAGCAACGATCAATGGCATGGTGATGCAGAAGACTATGGAAACGACTGCATTAAAGACACATAATTTGTATACACAAGACTTGTGGCCTGTAACTGTAAAACAGTCATGATGATCTCTCCATTGCCAAGAGATTCCAGACTACTCCCTCATTCCGATCTCGTGGAGAGGGCTGCCAAGGGGAAGTTGACCATTAGAAAAAGATTGAATAACCAACAAAAGAATAACTTTCAACGAGTTGGGAAGTGGAGTTTCGAAAGTTTGAACGTCGTAGGGACGGTAGAAAATCTGAAAACTGAAATACTAGGACCCAGTCTAGCTATAGTGAGGGTCAGTGAAGTAAAATGGAAAGAAAACGAGGATTCCTGGTAAGACTGGTATACGGTAATATCAACAACAGCAGAAAGCGGTATAACGAAAGTAGGATTCGTTATGAGTAGGAAGGTAGGAAAAAGGCGGGGAGATGCTGGAAGATTTCAGTTAGAATACATCATGAACTGACAGAGATTCCGAAATCACATATTGAATTGTAAGGCTTACCCAGGAGCAGGTTTTAGTAATGATGAAGAGTAGGCTGAAGTTTAAGACACGAGTCAGGAAGAATCAATGCGCAAAGAAGTAGGATACAGAAATACTACGAAGTGAAGTCCTCTGAAGCTGTAGACACTGGGATAATGAATAGTTCAGTAGGCAGTTCAGTTGAAGTGAAATGAGATATCTAAAAACGACAATCGCAGAAGTTGAAAGAAAAACATATGTACAAGGAATGTAACTGCAAATAAACGATGGGTAACAGAGGGAATACTTCAACTGGTCGACGAAAGAAGGAACCGATCAGAGAAATTAAGGAATACGGAAATGCACTACACCTAGGAATGAAATAAATAGGAAGTGCAGGGAAGCTAAGACGAAATGGCTGCATGAAAAACTGTGAAAAAAAATCGAAAAAGAAATGATAGTTGGAAGGACTGGCTTAAAATATAGGAAGGTCAAAGCAATCTTCGGTGAAATTAAAAGCAAGGGCCTTAACATTAAGAGTGCTGTGGGAATTACATAGTTAAAAGTGGACTAGAGCGTGGATAGGTGGAAGGAGTACACTAAAGGCGTCTATGAGAGGGAGGATTTGTCTGGTGATACGGTAGAAGAAGAGACAGGAGTCTATAGGGAAGAGACAGCGGACCCAGGACTAAAATCAGGATTTAAAAGAGCTTTGGAAGATTTAAGATCAAATAATGCAGAAAGGATGTAGAAAATTCCATTGGAATCTGTTAAATCATTGGGAGTAGTGGAAAAAAACGAGTATTCACGTTGGTGTTTAGAAAGTGTGAGACTGATGACACGCCATGAGAATTTCGGAAAAACATCACCCGCAGAATTCCCAAGATTGCAAGAGCCGACAAGTTCGAAAATTACCGCACAAACAGCTTAACAGCTTACACATATAAGTTGCTGATAAGAATAATAAACAAAGGAACGGAAACGGAAATTGAGGATCGTTTAGATGACGATCAGTTTGGCTTTAGGAACGATAAAGCGACTAGAGAGGCAGTTCCGCCGTTACGGTTTATAATGAAAACAAGACTGAAGAAAAATCAAGACACGTGCACAGGATTTATCGAGCTGGAAAAAGCGTTCCATAATATCAAATGGTGTAAGATTTTCGAAATTCTGAAAAAAGTAGGATTAATCTATAGGGAAAGATGGGTAATATACAATACGTACAAGAACCAAGAGGGAGCAATGAGAGTGGAAGACCAAGAACAAAGTGCTCTTATTAAAAAGGGTATAAGACGGGGATGTAGTCTTTCGCCACTAGTGTTCAATCTTTACACCCAAGAAGCAATGACCGAAACAAAAAAGATAAGAAAGGTTCAAGAGTGAGATTAAAATTCAAGGTGAAATGAAATCAACGATAAGATTCGCTGACGACAGTGCAATCCTGAGTGAAAGGGAAAAAGAATTACAGGATATGTTAAATGTAATGAACAGTCTAATGAGCACACGATATGGATCGATGAAAGACGAAAGCTCCAAATGGGAGTGCATCGTCTTTGAAAGATTTCATTAGCAGAACACAGTACGACTGCGTGCTGTGTTATAGTTTTGGGCTTGTTGCACGTTAGAAGATTACGACGTGTGACCCTTTGAAACTTCCGGCACACAGTTTTAATCAGCCAGGAAGTTTCCTATCAGAGCACACTACGCTGCAGAGTGAAAATCTCATTCTGTGACCCTTTGTTTGCAAAATGATCATTGCATCACTGCAGGACGTAATGCAAGAGTATATAATATCTTTCATCCTGATGCAGTTTTCATCAACACTGCATTAAGGTGTGAAATGACTGATCAACCAAAAATTGTCATGACGCCTTGTGGCCCGTTTCTACTGCCTTTGCATCAGTTTACTATTTTTAGTGTATTTTTCGAAGTATTTGAAAGAAGTGTGGTTGCAATTATTAATGCAGTTTTCCAGATTTGTGATTACATTTGGAAATGACGACTCAGTACGTCAAAACCAGTTACGTAACCTATTAAAAATTTCATTGTCTCAGTGACTGTGGCTTGGCGATCGTTTATGGTGTCCAATAAACATTTTAAAAGATGAAAGTAATGAGAAGAAGCAGAAACGAGAATAGTGACATCAGGATTAGGTACTACGAAGTGGATGAAATTAAGGAATTCTGCTACATCGTCAGCGAAATAACTCGACGGACGAAGCAAAGAGGACATAAAAAGCAGACTATCTCAGGCAAACGGGGCATTTCTGAACGAATGAGGTCTACTAGTATCGTGGGCCTTAATTTGAGGAAGAAATTTCTGAGAATGTACATGTGGAGCACAGCATTTTATGGCAGTGAAATGTGAGACTGTGCAAAAGCGGAACAGAAGAGAATTGAAGTGTATAAGATGTGGTGCTACAGTACCATGTTGAAGATTAAGTTGACTTATAAGGTAAGAAGTGAAGACGTTCTACACAGAATAGGGAGGAATGGAATATATGGGACGACTGACAAGAAGAAGGGAAAGGATGATACGACATCTGTTAAGTCATCAGGTATAACTTCCATGGTACTAGAGTGAGCTGTACAGGGTAAAAACTCTAGAGAAGACAGTGGAATACATCCATCAAACAGCTGAGGACGTAGGGTGCAAGTGCGACTCTGAGATGAAGAGATCGCCACAGGAGAAGAACTCGTGGCGGGTCGAATACGACAATTCATAAGGATGATGAGACAAAAAGCTAGACATTAGTTTCACTGGTGGTGAGGAACAGCTGAAATCACCAAAACTAAACGAGTTTACAGGGTTTCGTGGTATGTCTGATTGATTCCCTACAAAAGCTGCAGCTGAGTTAGCTTCAATTTCAGTCTTACTATAATGTAGATCCTTTGAACAAATACCTGTATCCAATGAGTGGAAAGAAACAAGTCACAAAGAAGGGTAAGAGAAGTTATCCACAAAACTACCGTCCAGTCTCATTGACGCATGTCTGTTATAGAATCCTAGAACCTATTTTGGTCGCAAACATTATGAGGTATCTAAAACAGAATAACGTCCTCCATGTCAAACAACACGGATTTCGGAAACATCGATTATGCGAAACCAAACTCGTTCTTTTCTCACATGACACCCTGAGAGCCATGGCTCAAGCAGACAGATGGAAGCAGTGTTTCTTGACAATCTAAAACCATTCGACTTAATACTTCATCAATACCCTATGAAAAGTATTATCGTATGAAATGTCAAGAGTATTTTTACTGGATGGCACAGATGGAGACTCATCGACAGAAGTAGCAGTAACTTTAGAGAAATGCAAACAATCCTGTTGGAGGAATATCTGCAACTGAGCATTATACCAGAGGTTGAAAAAACCGCTTCAGTTGTAAAGTTCTTTTATTATCACATGACCGGTTTCGGGCTCTTATAAGCCCACCTTCAGGTGTCGTAACTTGGTGCTGTGGTCCCCGAACGCCGCAGTGGACGTGTACTAGGCGCGGTGTGCTACCTATGAGCGCAGAACAGAAATTCCTCGGGGGCCACAGCGCCATATTACAACACCTGAAGATGGGCTTGTAAGAGCCCGAAACCGGTCATGTGATAATAAAAGAACTTTACAACTGAAGCGGTTTTTTCAACCTCAGGTTTAGGGAAATGTGCTGGGTCTCTCACTGTTCATACTATTTGAAGGGCAGGCGGGATAAAATGGATACATCCACTTTCAAAAAATTTTCAGGAGAGCAAAAACAATGATTTGAAACCAAATAACTTTTGTATTTCATAATTTATTTTTAATTTTTCTTAGTTATTTAGAAGTTTTAAGTATACAAATTTACAATTTGTAGTAAAAAGTACAGTAAAAAAAGGCTATTAGGTATTTTTTCCTCCAAAAATAGTCTGAAATACAAGCTTTTGTGGGAAACAGATGATTAGTCCATAGAACTTATCCCATTTATTTCAATAAGAGAAACTATTTTCAAAATAATAATACTTCAAACGAAGTTTAGTTTTTATTTTTTTCACATAGTATTACAGTTAAATCAACTTTCAACTGTTACAAGTTAAGTAGTTATACAAACTACGATCAGCGAGTGTAGTCTTCCTGCTTAATTGTGTTGAAGGTTTTCAAAGAAGATCCTAGCGTTAGGTTCACAGAATATGGCCAAACTCTGTAGGTCTTTACATTTTGCTGACTTATCGGAATGGGCCCTAAAATAAAAAGACAAATGATTAGGAATCTAATTTTTTCTTTAATGAAATTTATAAATGGGTCCAATGAAAATAACTTACCATCATAGGAGAGGCCTGGTAGAATGCATTCTTCATTTTGTGGTGGCCGATTGTTCCTTTTCACAATGACTGCTTTTTCCCCACGCTCCGTTGTACGTGGACCGGCAAAGAATGTCTTCAGTGGTGTTGTTGGTCCTTACCTCTCGTATTGGCCGAATTGGAAAATTCCTCTTAGCGTAGAGTGGAGTTAGGTGTCCAGTCCATTTCCGAAAAATGTTTTGCCCAACAATCTGATCACTGTTTTGTTCATTTTCTGTTACAAGTTGAACTACAAAGGGTGAAGGTTTTCGCCGAGCTGCTTCAAAGTGTTCCTTCGAAGCTTCAGGTGTCTCAAGCCAAGCTTTTGGGTTTAATGAAGCCATTTGTCTGTCAAAGTCTAAGTAATTGTGGCCACGGACTGGGTAAGTGAGAGTAATTTTGGTAAAGCGCATCTCATGGTGGACCAAATAATGCATAAAACGTAATATGGTGAAATTCTTATTTTGGCCGCCGCAAAAGAAGTGTACTTCCTTGACTTCTAGTGGAAGGTGATTATAAAAGAAGTCGTGTAGAAGAGAGCACACGTCATTGCTTCTTCGTTTTCTCACAGTCTCGGTGTATAAGTAAAAGTAACTTTGACCTGATGATAAAACTGTGATATTGAAAACATGCAAAGACAGCTGTCGTTTATAATAGACATCATTAGTCGACACATTTGGGATTCATAAGTTTCTGCCATAATCAAAGCAAATGGCTTCTTTTGCTACAGAAGTCCGACTATCACGACCTGCTGCACTTTTTCTATTGTTAAAAGTTTGAGCCTTACTTTTGTGAAGTGTATTTGATGTCCTTAATCGACGTAATTCGTTTTCTATTTCTTTTCTTTTGTCCATATTTGTGCACTTATTTTTACAGTCTCCAAACTTTAACTTTCGAATTAAATTCGTCACAAGTAGAACAAGTGTCTATTCGTGGACAACCAAAGCTGATACTGAATTCTGTTAGAAATATTTTTGTGTAGTAGTGGTAGGACACCTTCACTCTTTGATTTTGTTCCTTAAACAATTCAAACATTCTTTTTACAATCAAATCTTGTTGCAGGTAAGTTCGTTTGGAACCTTTCAAACCATAACGATTGTTCCTGGAAGGAAATGATTTAATGTGGTTTCTGATTAAATTTATAACATCATCCTTAATCTTGTGAGGCCTAACATCGTGCTTTCCTTGTTTGCTTTTTGTACAAGATCCAGTAGCTGCCAGACCAGTGCAAACACGTTCTACTCTTTTTTCCCTATTCCATGAAAAGAACAAAACGCCTTTTTGCAAACATCATACTCTACTGACTGGCCCTCATCATTTTTACCACGGACTCTGTATTTAAAAATGGACGAATTAGTTCCAGTCCCTGCTGCTGGTTTCCGATTACGTCGACAGGAAGAACAGATATCAAGCCGCTAATGTAAGTGTCTTGCTCGTCTTTACTTTCCATGAGATTAAGTTGTTGAAGTATCGAATGTTTTACTAAATTTGGTACCACTTCAAAACATCGAAGTCGACATTCACAATTTTGGCCAAGAACATGAGTCATTAGATTGATTTTTTTCCTTACATCTGCCTTTCTACCACTCACTTTTCTTTTTTTCGTCCCTGATATTCTTAGAAACTCATCAGCATCATTCTCCATTTTTTTGTGAATCCATTGTTTGTGAATCCTGCAGACTTGTCAATTGTTTTAGCACTGAACTGTGATGCACTAAAAACAAACTAAGAGCCACAAACTTCGCGCATTAAACTCCACTTGCCCGAGTTTAGCAGCACGAACTGCAATGAACGTAAACTATTGCACACTAACTATCGGAGCTTCTTATTCACCCGCGTCTTGTTGCGAGACTGAGGACAACATTGTAGGCCAATCTAGAAATAAGTCTAGACGTGCCTATGAGTCATGACGGTTCACGGCGCAACAAGCGCTGAGGCTGATCCCAGTCTTCACGCAATTCCCATGAATCTTTGGACTGAACTCTTTTATTGCTGAAACGGAACGGACTCATCTCTTTTATCCCCGAATAGAGTATTCTTGTTTGTTTTTGTTTTTTTTTTTAATTTTAGAAGGACCGATGCCAATTATCCCGCATCCAACAACACCATTTCAAAGCCATTGGTTCAATGTATAGGTGGGCATAAAACATCCATTTAGAGAATTGATGGACTTATCCCTTTTATCCCGCCAGCCCTTCATATATTAATGACGTAGTAGACATTATTAATGGTAATCTCAGACTTCACGTTGATAATTCAGCTATCTATAATGAAGTAATGTTACATAAAAGCTACGTAAGTATTCATTTGGAAATTGATACAATTTCAAGGTAATGCAGAGTTAGGCGAGTTGCCTTAAATGTCCAAAAACGTAAAATTTCACTCTTTAAAAAAAAGAAAAGTAGTGTCCTATGACTACCATTTCAATTATTCGATTCGAAACCGTCAACTCATACAAACAAGTATGTGTTACACTTTGTAGGGATATGAAACTGAATGATCACATAGGCTCATTAGTATGTGAGTCAGGTGGTGGACTTAGTTCACTGGCAGGATACTAGAAAAACGCAGTCAGTCTACAAAGGAAACTTCTTACTAATCACTTGTGAATTCCATCTTAGAATATTGCTGAAGTGCATCGGCCCGTACCATGTAGCACTAAGTGGGGATATTGAAAATATAAAAACAAAGGCGGCAAAAATAGTCACATGTTTGACTGGAACACTAATTTTGCCCCGAAAGTCTACTGGCAAAATTTCAAAAACCAGTTCACGTTCACGTCGCCGTGTAGCGCGGTGGCTCACTTTCGACTCTACCTATTATGGCACCAGCAGTACATTAACGTATGATCCATTACTTATCAGGCAGGTGCGAAGGACAGCTGTGAATACAATTTGGTGTGATCCTTCAAATAGATATCAGGTAATTTGTGATTACTTTGGTGTAAGATTACTTTATGTGATCTCTCGCTGTTTCAAAATAATGGATTCACGTCACTTTCAAAATAAAAGATCAATATATTAAAGTGTTAGCCTAGGGCGTATGAATACGCGTGCCGCCCCACAGCGAGAAACACAGTTCTCAGCGCCGGCGTGAACGTGTTACGAGAACAACCTAGAGATATTCTTCAACCTCATACGCTGCTGGTGCGGGAAGAGGTCCTAACACGCAGTAACATGATTAGCACCATTTCCCATGTACTTCACAGTGGTTTGCAGAGTACGTACTTAGGTGTAGACGTAGATGCAAAAAGATATCACGCCCATGATGGCAGAAGGTAGCAAAAAGAAAGAAACCTCATAGCAATGTTCGCTTGCTGGGAGTTTTTGACTCTTCTATTAAATATATTCTCAAAAAAATGACAAGTTTTGTACTATTACTGTATTCATTGCACCTCGGGGGAGAGAACCGTGTGGATGACCTCACACTTTTCATTACTTGACATTTCCTTATCTACGTTGACTTTAACTAACACGTTCCGAGCGTGATCCAAGATAATATAACCCATTTTCAACTAGTTTTCTTACCGTACCAGTACGCCCGACGTAGACACATCCGTACTCTGGGTCCTCCAACTACAAAGTGTTTAAAAGGACGTACCCGGGTCCAGCTTGAACCACTGGGGGGAAGAGGTCTCCCATGGCTGAAGCTACCTGACGTCCTTTAAACTATTGATACGTTGTAGAAACCTCTGCAAAGCTTTAGACTCAACACTGCCCACAGATCTCTCTTAAAAAAGCAACCATCCACTACTCGTCTCCCTTTAGCTCTATCTTTTGTACAACCTGAACAATCAAACTTTCATTTAAGAGTACTCATTTTCATGGGAAGGTAAAGAGAGCACTAAGAAAGTGTGAACAGTGAAATGAAATACAATTTAAATGTATATTCAGATCCATATGGCCACTGTGTGATCGAATTACTTCGCGTAGCTGCTCCTTGTGCTACCACAAACTCCGATCGTCAACATACAGATCTCTTACATCACAGGCGTGCGAACAGTATCGTTTCAACTCCTATGCAAAACTTTTGATAGTTCTCCTAGGCGCTTCTGTCGGAACCACGCTGCTGCTACGGTCGCAGTTTCGAATCATGCCTCGGGCATGCAGGTGTGTAATGCCCTTAGGTTAGTTAAGTTTAAGTAGTTCTAATTCTAGGGGACTGATGACCTCAGATGTTAAATCCCGTAGTGCTTAGAGCCATTTGAACCATTTGAGTTCTCCTAGGTCTGCTTGATTATTTTGCCTTTTTGCGATAACTGATGTATTAGAAAGTACTTGTTTACAAAATTGGCTAGAACTCCACGATCTGCTTACTTCCACAGTTTCTTAGGGAATTATTAAATCGGTGCGTGTACGCAGAAACAAAGTAGAATGGGTGGTCAGCAGTCAGTTCTGTAAAGTGTGTGTTGTCACTCTTCAGGACTCTCCCGTGCTCTGTGACAGCACACATTCCACTCTCATAGAATGTCTAATGAATAAAATCCACCAACCCACTAATATCGAAACTGATCTACATATCCTGAGACCCTTCAGCAGTTTACACAGAAAAGTAACAACAGAAGGAAATTATTGCATAGAAAATGCTGTCGTGGAAGAGAAAAACGTTATAAATGAAAATACAAAACGAGCAGCAGCACACTATTTACGGCTCTAAGAGAAATGACATAGGATGTAGACAGGAACAACTCTCTCCCTCTCTCTCTCTCTCTCTCTCTCTCTCTCTCTCTCACTACACACACACACACATACACACACACACACACACACACACGGTGTTACTTATGTTTTAATGTTTGACCTTTTGAAGAACATTATGTTTTATATTTTAAAGCATGACTTAAGCAACTCAACTCTTAAATCACTGTACATATTTGACGATATGTTCTTATGTAATTACTTTACCTTCTGATGAAGTCACCCTTACAGGTGACGAAACCTGGTCATGGTATATAGAAAACCTATGCAACCGGTTGGCTGATTTTTACATATTTTTCAAATCTCCGTTGCACTTTATAGCATATAATGGCCTGTTACGATCCAGCAGCAATGAATTCTTTCGATGACTGTGTCATGTCTACTTGATAAGGAAAACACTAGAACAAAACTCTACAATTGGTCGCACTAGTACCTTCTACGCGATTTGCACTATGGATGCACTGCATATTCTCTGAACTCTTCCAACGCCGTTACTAATATCCGTGTAGCTTCTTAGCATCACTCCTAAGTGCTTATACGATGAGGCCTAGCCAAGATATTCACGACTAATCATATAATCGGATATTATCGTATTCTTTCTCCTTGCTACAGGCATTATATTGATCCACATTTAAAGAGAGCATTACGTCAAGTGGAAATTTTGTTCAAATCTCCCTTAAATTCTTTACGATTGTCCAATACCGATATTTCCCTGTACACAACAGCATCGTCAGTGAACAGTTTCATGGGGCTGCTGTTCCTGCCTGTTAAGTCGTTTATGTGTACTGAGTACTGAAGTGGACCTAGTGCGCTTCGTTGAGGCATGGTAATGTACATGTGCGTCAGTGAGAAAGACCAATAAAAAGGTGTTAGCATGTGGACGTAATGTGCTGTTCCAGTCTCTTCTGTACCCAAGGTCCATCACCGTTCAATTTTGGATCCCTCCGTAATTCGGTGCTCTCCGATACACACGATCGAACAGCGGAGGAGTGGTACTCAAGCGTCAACTTTAGGTTACAATATCTCCGGATGTAATTAACATTTTACAATGCAACAAACGGCACTGATTACGTATTTGTTTATATGTTCAGCTGTGCTAACAAAACTAACGGGGTTCCATTTAAAAAACGTAGGTTTGTGTTAAAAAACATACTTCCGTGCATTTTCTTATGGTTTGTATTACCCAATTACACTAGCCCCTCTCCTCACGTTCGGTCTGTGGAATCGATTCGTCAGTATTTGATGTGGTTTACGAAATATAACCAGCGGTAACGTTAGGTGACTCACCCTGTATTGTTCTGGCAATACCAGCCATGACCTCCTTCTGTGCGGATGCACAACTATTACCCAAACTCTTACGGGGCTTGGTAAGAATGTCTTCCACGAGTAATGAGTGTGTTAGTTTGGGACACTACGAATGTAGTGTGTGGACATATAAGGTAAGAATGTGGGTCTCGCGAGAGGCGTGCGCGAGATAGTCCCTGCAGTCGCACTATCCTCTGTGCCCTCGGTGGGTGAGATAGACTGCCGGCACGGTAACTCAGCGTGTTCGGTCAGAGCGTTAGCTGCCCTCTGTAATAAAAAAACTGATTTAATGTATCAACGACGAACTGAAACGGATGTATTGCGACGTCCGCCCCGAGCAGATACAACGAACAAAAACGAACAAAATGAGATTAATAAAAAAACAAAAAAGAAGGTAGATAGAGCCTCTGCCACGTAAGCAGGAGATCCCGGGTTCGAGCCCCAGGCGGGGCACACATTTTCACCTGTCCCCCTTGATATATATCGACGCCCGTCACCAGCTGAAGGTATTAATATATAATTGTAATATCTTTACTTTTATTTAACGTCAACGCATCTCCTATAATCAAACATCTTTTAAAAAGGAAAACACAATCGCAACGCTACTAAATGTCCTCCTCCCACGAAAATAGGTACAGTCCATTTTCTTTTAGTTTATGAGCAAAATCAGTATAGTTTTTAGGTTCGACTGCAGGATCCAGTTCGCATCTCGCTATTTTGCGACATCTAATGAACTGCACCACCATCGATTACCAATGATCAGAGGCCTATACACTTCCACCCTCTGTAAGATTGGGAAAAGAAACTTCCACTATTTTGATGAAAAAATTACAGATCACCTCAGAATGACCTCGTTATTTCGAAACCACTATTGGAGTGAAAAAAAGCGAGAATTTAAACTCCAAAGAAAAATGTCTATGTTAAGCAATTTCTTACAGGTCACGTGCAAAGTACATGACTTGAGAGTATCTCTCACGTTCAAATCAGTGTATGTAAATAAAGTGTCAAGCACATGTATACTACAAATATTTCAGACTCATGAAATAACATTAGAGAATACACTCTTTCACGCCAGTAGCTCACATGGCGGAAAAAAACAATCATTTTTAAGGTTCAACAGCATGCTATAATTTGCTGTTTTTTACCAATGTGATGCTATATCACACTGGCATTTACGAGAAGTAACCGTGAGAGCCAGTTTTGTAATAAATCCTCCTACCAGATTTTACCACGTATCTCGCTTTCTTTTGTTAAATCGAAACCTATTACCATCTTCATGCATAGATTTGACATTTTTTGCTCCATAGCTCCCCTCTACCGACCTAGCATACTGTAGATTCTTGTGTTCTAGTTTTGTAAGCAATTTCATCATCACAGCATGTTTCATGCAATCTGCTCACATGTCAGGGAAAAATAACTATCATTTGTAGGTTCCACAATTAGAGGTTATGAAGTATGGAATAATACAAGACTTGCGGCAGCACCTATTTTTTAAACACGCATTGTGACGATAATAATAAAAACAGCTATGACACCACAAGAATAGATATATCCAATTTCTATTAGTTTTAGGAGCAAAATCGGTGTAGTTTTGAGAGAACTATCTTCATCGAAACTTTAACCAGTTATACCACTTCTTATAATAGAACCTCCTATAAGATTTTACCACGTCTCTCTCTTCGGATGTATACCATTGGATGTTGATATCGAGCATATACACGTACCTCCCTATTGAAGCATGTGGCCAGTGCTCGATGTCGCTTGCAAAAAGTGTAACGTTTCGTCGACTGTACTGGAGGAGAACCACATCCAGCAGACTATCTGAGACGATTCCTATATTGCTCCTTCATAAGCAGTTTAATACATTGTTTTTTCGGTTGTAAACGACTACAGTTTCGTACACCGTCATATACTTTGTTTTCCTACCATGTCTTCAAGGTCTGTGTCACGTGCTAAAACGATATTAACACGTTTCGATCATTTGACTCTCGGAGAAAGCTGAACGTCGCATGTTGTAAACTATACAGCTCCCACAACAAACAGATCGGTAGAAATAAAACACAGAGGCGGTTTCTCATTGACAAAACAATGGAAGACATCGCAACATTTGGAAACTGGAAGAGTCTGCGGCATTGCAGAACGTTTCCAACAGCTATCTGAAGGTGATGACCTATACAGTTAATCTCATCTTCCACAGCGACGGGGTAGCGGAAGTCTCGGTGCTCCGTTACGACGAGCATTGTTTCCTCATTTTCAGTCATGTACATGATTACTGTTTTAGTGTTGACCATCGCCAGAAGATGCCGTTCACAATACGCGCAAGGCGATAGATATAAAAAGAGGTACTGATACCTTACCTGTGAAAAGAAAAAAACGGACGGCATCGCAGTTTATGGAAATAGGAGGAGTCTGCAGCATTGAGGAACGCTTCTAAACAAATGTCTGAAGGTGATGACCTTTACGTTTATTCCCATGCTCCACAGAAACGAACAGCAGATCCAGTGTTCCACCAAGTCTCCCTCCATCTCAACCATGTGGTGTCAGTCAATCAATACGTAGTTACCAAGAGCATACCACTGGACGGAAGGGATGGAAAAGATACTGATGATATTGGGCGATGTACAGTAATACACACCGCCGTTGATAGTGCGATGAATTTTAGCAATTTTACCAGTTGTTCCGTAATTTCAACGCCAGCCAATGACGCAACAGAATGCTTCTCAATTTCTGCATCATCGCTAAATCACCACTACACTACTCTGCAAGTACCGTACACTACGGCTTTCCGGGCGGGAAGGAGCGCCTGGTCCCCGGCACGAATCCGCCCCGCGGACTTGTGTCGAGGTACGGTGAGCTGGACAGTCTGTGGATGGTTTTTAGGCGGTTTTCCATCTGCCACGACGAATGCGGGGTGGTTACCCTTATTCCACCTCAGCTACACTATGTCGGCGATTGCTGCGCAGCCGGCCGGAGTGGCCGAGCGGTTCTAGGCGCTACAGTATGGAGCCGCGCGACCGCTACGGTCGCAGGTTCGAATCCTGCCTCGGGCATGAATGTGTGTGGTGTCCTTAGGTTAGTCAGGTTTAAGTAGTTCTAAGTTCTAGGGGACTGATGACCTCAGAAGTTAAAGCCCATAGTGCTCAGAGCCATTTGAACCATTTTTTATTGCTGCGCAAACAAGTTCTCCACGTACGCGTACACCACCATTACTCTACCACGCAAACATAGGGGTTGCACTCGTCCGGTGTGAGACGTTCCCGGAAGGGGGGTGGGGGTGCGTCCACCGGGGGCCGAACCGCACAATAACCCTAGGTTCGGTGTGGGGTGGCGGAGGGGTGAAGTGGACTGCGGTAGTCGTCGTGGGGTTGTGAACCACTGCGGCTGCGGTGGGGACGGAGCCCCTCCGTCGTTTCTAGGGCCCCGTGTAACATGCAATACAATACAATACCATATAATAGATCTATAATGCAGCTAGACGATTATGCAGCACGTCCTCTCGACCATATATACCAGAGTATACCAGACAGCCTCCTATACCCATGCAATTAGGTTATCTGCCTATTCCCAGCACATCGATCATAGTGCGAAATTTACAATTACGACTGGGCGTCTTTCTCTGTGTGGATGGGCGTCACACAGTATTCACACACTCGCCGGTTCAAGTCAGAGATTGGCAGATCCCCTCCACATTGTCCTTGGCCAATACTCCCTACAGCACCAGTCTTACCCACGACACCCATCCAAAACACAAAATCTCTCCAGATACGTTCATTCGAGGGGGGGTAGTGGCTCTTACCGGTGTATAGTAGACATGAGAGTGTTCTGATGATATAGCAGATGGCTATGAAGAAACTTGCGGTTTATACATGATGTAGCTCCAGACGGATGGAGTTTGTAACATTTCACGTAAATCAACTGTGCTATCAATTCTGAAGCATTATTCCACTGTCTGGAGTCAGTACCAGGAAGGAACCAGCACGAGAGAAATGATCATAGCTCATAAAGCCACACTCCTACGGTTACAAGGTTCTGCACCTAAAAATGCTATATTGTTAATGCCATACGATTTCCGAAGTATTAGTCGTGCAGAATGCAACGCTCTTAACACTCTAATGCAGGATATATTTGTCAACGTCAGACATACAACCACCCCACAAGTTTCCTACCACAATCACTATGGTGATAAAGTCTAAAATGATAAAATTCCTTTCTTCTTTACTATTCTGGTGCTCTACAATGGTATCGCCAGTGTATATCCATCGCTCGAGCTGCTTATAAACCAACTAGAACGAAGTCAGGAGACTGCTGTTCTGTGTCTTAGGAAATTAATGGATTTTATACACTTTTTGAAGTCAGAAACGTACTTACCCTCACTCACACTTCTCGCCTCAGTTGTGCTTATAATTAATCGTAGTATCGGTTTTGAGGGATTTGGTTATGTCTCACTAGGAAATAGAGCGAGGAGTAACCAACATGAATATTTTCGACAGCTGATAAATTGAGGTACCATCTGCACCCTGCTGCACGAAAATGCACGCGAAGAAGCAGCACGATCAGTAGCCAAATGAGATGAACAGTATTATTGCTATTTATAGTGGCATCACCACAACTCTGATAGCATTCCTCTTGCCCAAAGAAGTCCCAGTCTGCTGTTAGGTAGTTTTGCTGAAGTGGAGGATAATGTAGCAATTTCGTTCTAATCTCTCGAGTACACCCCCCCCCCCCCCATACCCCCTCACACTATTTAAGGTGATACATGTGACAACGGCCCAGTCTCCTACAGAACACTCTAGTGTAGGCTCAAGATTGATAAACGCAATGATTCTTCTCCCTAATACTTAAGGATAATATTGTTTGTGAGAACTGGCCGTTTTCAACAAAATCTACATTCGACTGCATGTGTGAGAACACAGTTATGAATTGGGATACATATGTTTTGCAAGCATTAATATAGCACCTCTTGTAATACTTATGAAGACTTGGTTGACGTATGTCGTACAATTTACAGGGGAGAGGGAGAATAAAAACTTAAATGCAGCCAGGGCATAATTTTTCCTCTAATTTTATGTATTCTCGGTCAATTTACGTAATTTTGCAAGTTTTTCGCTGTTTTACATATTTCGTCGCATTTACCTTATTTTTACTTATTTCCCATCCATTTGTCGTAATTATACCAAATTTTCCTCGATATTTACCGATTTTATGTCATTTTTCATAATTGTTTGATATTTTCCGTACGTCTGTGGTTATATTGCTGGCATACCCATGCGTTGTTTGATATTTTACGAGGATATTTGCGTTTCCTTTACGCCAGTCTACTAAAAAATTCTAAGAATAGCCCTACTCCCGATGATCTACATACACGCATTTTGGATAGGGAGATCGTGAAAAGTATAGTAACATTCGCCTCATACCTAGATGAGATTGAACGAGTGGCGCGGATTGGAAACTCGTTGTCGAAACAAATCCATGTACTGCTACGCGCTATCGTAGCTCAGGGAGCTTGTCTGCAGACTCATGTAGCGATGCACTTGATGCAAGCTGAATGTCTGGCACGGTTCTACACGTTCATCTTACTACCGCTCTACCGTGTACAGAGTTGAGTTCTGCTGCTGCTCTGGCCCTTTTTTCCGTATGTATGTGCTCTTACTGTCTACCAGATGAGTTTCGCTTTTGTTTACACCTTCCAACTCTGATACGCCGCCACAAGCATGTCAGGACATCTACAAACTGTAAATTTCGGGTATTTTTTTATCTTAGTAATAAGTTATTCGTTAGTTGACAGCGTGTTGACAGCACTTAGCATCCTGGAACGTGAGCGTTTCCCTTCCCCGTACCTACACAGTGCGCATCCCAGGCGACGTAATTTATAAACTAACAGTTTGCAGCTTAGCATGAGAAAGGAAACCGGCCGCCGCTGATAGCTCTACACACATACAACTACGCATGCAGTTTACCAATCGCGAAGTCTCGATTTCACATAGGTAAGAAAAGAGGGTCGGTACGCTTTCTGCTACCTAGTTTCAACTACTTTACCAAGGTCATCCAATCACCCACTTCCACATCCGGGATACATGCAGGTAGGTTAGAGAATAAGACAGCCGGCCGGTGTGGGCGTGCGGTTCTAAGCGCTTCAGTTTGGAACCGCGTGACCGCTACGGTCGCAGATTCGAATCCTGCCTCGGGCATGGATGTGTGTGATGTCCTTAGGTTAGTTAGGTTTAAGTAGTTCTAAGTTCTAGGGGACTGATGACCTGAGAAGTTAAGTCCCATAGTGCTCCGAGCCATTTGAACCATTAGAGAATAAGACAGGTAAATATCCCCGTACGAAATCTTAATTAACGTTCGCATATAAACATTTGCACATAGAAAACAGCTCTTTCCTTATTTTTGTTAGGTTAGTTTCAACAATGTCCGATTTAATTTTTAACTTATAACTTAAATCCATATCTGAATCGTCTGTTTCTTTCTCCAACCAGTATCTGACAAATACACAGAAGGTATATTCTCGAATTCTAATACATATGTAATTTTCTTCCTGTAAAATACTTGTTTTATGTCTTTAACTGTTAACTCAGATCCTTCCTGCAGTTCTTCTAGGCGAGAGCATTCGGGGATTTTAATTTTTCCTGTTACCTCCTCCATGACGCTATTGTTAAAGCGTTCCACTTCTTCCTCTATGTATCTCGGCAACTCTTCAGCTCGACATTCTTGCGTGATTTCTGTATAAAACTTGAAGGTCCATTAAAAGTAGTTATACCATCAGTTTTAAACTCGGAAAATGGCTGTTCTGTTGCCAAGTGGACAACATCCAGCTACAAATGTGTCTAAATTCCTAAGGGACCAAACTGCTGAGGTCATCGGTCCCTAGACTTACAAACTACTTAAACGAACTTATGGTAAGAACAACACACACACACCCATGCCCGAGGGAGGACTCGAACCTCTGGCGGGAGGGGCCGCCGATCCAAATGGGAATTGAGCTTAATAAACACATTTTTCATGTATCCCTTAATACAGTAAACGTTCTCGGTTACACAGATTTTGGCCAGTACTCCACATGTGACCAATTTCCGTTGCTATTTACTGTATATTCCCCTTCGTAGCAAGATCTTTCCATGCATTGTGTTAAAGTCCATATGTAAACCGGGCCTGTACATCCGCAGTAGCTGCTATTGATATTACCCTGTACTCGTCTGACGATTTCATTTCACTGACCCTGAACCTCAGCACTTCTCTTTACAGGTTTTATAGTTTCCCTACTATGTTCAGACTTCTGACATTCCACGTCTTGACTCGTAGAACGTTATCCTTTCGTTGGTTATACAATCTTTTTCTCACGGTCACCTCCTCTTGCCAGCCCACTCCCGGAGATCCGAATGTATGACTAGTCCGGAATCTTTTGCCAACGGAGAGATCACCATAAGGCTTTTTCAGTTAAAGGCGACATGAACTATGGATACATATTATGTGACTTTAATGTAGTGGTTTTATTGCCTTCCGCGTTCTCATACCATAGCTATTTGCTGATTGTCCCATCTTTTAGGGACAGTTTTCCACCCCAAGAGTAAGGGAGTGCCCTGAATCTCTCTCCGCTATTCTGCCCTCTTTGGCAAGGCCGTTGGATCAACGTCGGTTACTTCTTATACCGGATAATTTTTGTTTTTATTCAAAATTTGTTGTTCAAATGTGTGTGAAATCTTATGGGACTTAACTGCTAAGGTCATCAGTCCGTAAGCTTACACACTACTCAACCTAAATTATCCTAAGGACAAACACACACACCCATGCCCGAGGGAGGACTCGAACCTCCGCCGGGACCAGCCGCACAGTCCGTGACTGCAGCGCCCCAGACCGCTCGGCTAATCCCGCGCGGCTATTCAAAATTTATGCGAGGTCAATTTGATTACTTGTCAAAGACCCTTTCCTATACATCTTTTATAACGTGGTACCATACCCGGACAACTTTCTGGTTTCCCGTAGTTTATTTGATATGATGCTAATGCAGGCCCCCATTAAAAACACAGATTCCCAAATCAATGACTACCATGAATGTACTTATCTTGTAGTGTAATGTTGTTCGGCGTTCCAGGTCCACGGTTCCTTGATATATTTGATGTGTTCTTTTTAATTACCAAAAAGAACTTCGAGTCATGTGCAATTATTATTGTTCGGTACAAAAACAATAGTACGAGTATGATGCAATAAAATATCTCGCAGGTTCAGTGTTGCAAACTTCATGCTATGCAAAAACAATACAGCGGCATCTTGAAAACATCTCTAGCTGGTAACCCTTTGAGCCACAGTGGTTTCTGCCGCAAGCCACCATTTTATTCACTTTGCTTTGAATCACCAGCGCCTTTAGGAAGAAAACACCGACGCTACAAAAGCCTGAATCGGGGCTTTCGTAGCAATTGTGGTTTCATGCTGAAAGCTCTGCTGATTCAAAACAAAATGAATAAAATGAAATTATAAAATAACGAAAAATAATAACCGTCTGCCTGCGGTACCCGTCGGTACCGTGTCACGACGGTCCCCACACGACTGACAACTGACACAGGTGCCACCTTCAGGTGAGGCTGCCACTTTTGTTATAGTGGCTTGTGACGTCATGAGATCGGTAGTTCTTCACAAACTGCTGTTTCTTCTTGCAAGAAAATCGTATGGTATACTGACTGAATCAGGTCGAATGGTGAAGGGCTAGAACCACACAAAAACGAAAATCACAAGAAAATTACCGAAATAAAAGTGGAATAATGTTATTGCAATGTTTAGCAAACGATTCCGTTTGATCGGATGGTTAAGGAACTGAGATTGGATTTTGTCTAGTATTCCAAGAGCTATCGATGTATATTTAATTAAAAGTAATTAAACAATTGTCCCGTCAGTAAAACTAGTTGTCAGAATCGATGTATTTTGGTCTCTTATTTCGATTAAAATACAAGAACTGCTTCAAAAAAACTTTTCTGCATAAGTATCTGCAATAAGATGAACAGTGTTCTCAATTTAGAGTGGAAACTTCTCCGCGTGAAGTCAGGATAGCACTTAGGTACTTTTTTGACGCGTCTTCGACGCTAGTAAAACATTATTGACTATATTTACAAACCGGCCTTCTTCCGCACAAGCCACGGCCGCTGCTCATTCAGCTGCGTGAGGGATTCTGGCTGACGTCTGTCCAGCCAGCTCAGCCGTTGCACGCCCGGCAGATGTCAGCGACAGTGGCCCAGGCGGGTTGCCGGCGAGCAGGCGCGGCCGTTGCCAAGTGCGAAGTGGTGTTGTGCTGGCTGCTCGAGTGTCCTCGGTCCCACTCCACATTCTACAATGGCCGTTGATGACCCGTCTGCGATATATCCGTGTCGATAGTCTTGTGGTCAGTGGATCTCCTTCCTACTGCCTGGTAGGTTTCACCAACCGGAGCCACCTGGGAGCTCTACAGGAAAGTGGACCTCAAGATGGCCTCTTGTCTTCCACGTTGAAGTTCAGTACTGGCAGCAGCCTGTGAAGTGCTGTTGTCGGAAGACTGTCAGTTTCTCCGTCAGTAGATGTTAGGCGGCGAGCAAGACGTAGTCCACCAGGTGAAGACAACCACCTCGAATACGTCGTCTTCATAGACTGTGAGAGTGCTATGACAGTGAATCCCATTGATCTCAATGATCAACTTGTGGTGAGCGCTTGAGAGCTGGGGTATTTAAAAGGCGACATTGTGAGGCTATGATGCAAGGCCTGGTTTGCAATGACTTCATATGTCCTCCTTATTCTACTATGTTCAGTTAACAGGCTGTTAACTGTTGTATCGGTTCCTTGCTATGTGCTCTTGTGAAAAAGATAGTTTCTTACAACATGTCTTATGAGCTAATGAACACGCTTACTTTGCTTAGCAGATGGTATTGTAACGTGTCGAGGGCTGACGCACTTGCGACAGACCGACATACTTCCTGATTACTCAGTCTCTGGCGTGAATTCATTTTGCCTGTGGCAAAGTTAACGAGTTTTAATAAAATTTTCTAATTTCTTCAGCTTATTATCCTATTCCATAACAGCATAATTAGATGGCGGAAGCTATCCCCCACGATACATATTATTTCACAGCTGGTAAGAGGTGATTCTGACTTGCAATACACAGTAGTATAGTTGGGGATGATTTCTAAGAACGAAACAGAATATGAAAACTTCAACCATAGGAAGATAGATGATTGAGCATTGCCGGCTTTGCAGCTATCGATATTCGTTCAGAGATGCTAACTTTTCGCCGCCTGGGGGTCGATCGAGAGGTGGCGCGACGGTGAGCGGATCGGCGGGCGAGCGCCCGAGGAGGGGAAGTAACCCGGTCGATGAAGAGATGTTTTTGAAAAGGACTGTACAGGCGACCGTTGAAACGGCTGTGACTTGAGATGGTCTGCGCAGCCAAGCAGTGGGTGCCGTTAACCGATTATGTCTTACTGGGACACTGTACTGGTGAGCTACTTCTCTGATGCTATTGGACGATTATTTCCCTGACCTGATAAGGTGACATCATTCTATTTATATCTTTCACTCGCCACGCACTTTCTGCCTTCCGTATTGCAAGTGTACCTCACCTGAGACAAACTATTAGCGAGTGCTCGGTTATGAAAATCTGTTAGTAATCCATGTCTGGGACATAGTTATAGAACCGCTCCTACAGTTACTAGAGGAGCACATCTTGACAGATGGAGTTGTCGCTTATGCTGATGATCTACTCGTCGTAGTTTCAGCAAACAACCGTGCCCAGCTAGAAGAAAGAGCCAGTGGAACACTTAGGACAATAACCCAATGGTGCACAGATAATAAATTAAAGACAGCAGGAAACAAAACAACTTATACATTGCTAAAGTGTATCTTGCGCAGGAACCCAATAGTCAAAATCGGGGACACAAACATAAAAAGACTAGCAGTCACACGCTATCTAGGAGTATACATTGACGAACGATTGAACTTCCACGAACACATGTGAATATGCACACACATAGCAGAAAAGATACTACACAAACTGGCTAGGCTAAATTCGGAACAATTCAGACTACCCCCCTCAGTCACACGAACATACCATTGCGCTCTCTTCGAGTCAGTACTATGCTTTGCTGCCAGTACGTGGGCCCACAGATTAAGTCTCTCAACCAACAGAACCATTGTACGTCGAGGGCAAAGAAATGTTCTACTTCGACTAACAGGGGCATTCAACACAACGTCAAATGACGCGCTATGTGTCGTCATGGGAATCTTCCCCATAGATATCACCATCAGGTGCCGCGCAGCAATGTACTGGCTTAGGACGGGGAGAATGGACCAGGTTCGGCAGATCACTGGTGTACCGATTGAGACTACACGCCAACTCAGAGCATGGCGAGTGGATACCTGGCAGAGCGAATGGGCCAACAGCGATAAGGGCCGCCGTGTATACAACTTCTTCCCGGACATCCAGGAAAGACTAAAACTAAAACATATCGATCCCAGCCGCGGTACGGTACATTTCACCACAGGACATGGCCCTTATCCCACGCACCTGTACCGCGTGAGTCTGCAGCAGACTAATAGATGCACATGCGGGGAAGAAGGTTCCCCTGAACACACTGTCTTCTTCTGCGGACAACGCATGAACACAAGACACACAGTACACATAAATCGCCTGAACACACAGAACGAACTATATGCCATAATACGCGACCAGGAAAGGTGGACTGAACTCAACAAACTAACTGACGAAATCTCGAAGATCCAACAAATAGAATACTTGCGCAACAGATCCTACCGAAGGCAAGTCGGTCCAAACAGACATTATGATGCCCAGGGGGACGCAGACATGATTAGCACCACGAGTGATGAACAAGAAACAGATACAGACCAGAGCACCAACACACATATTTTGGATCGTCCAGCGCGGATGATCCATAATGTCAACCAAGTCCACTTCAAAGAACAGTCTGGAACAACCGACAAGAGGTGCACAAGTCTCACACAATCCTAAAAACAGATTGCACCTTATATGTAAATAGTTAACAGTATCTCCATGTCTAATAACAGCTTAAAGCTAGGTGTCTCTTTAAGGGACCTACGCCTTCCGTTAAGAGGCAGCGCTCAGTTTGGATGGAAGGATCTTAATTGTGATTCCTCTCTTTTGAGCCCAACACGACGGATACCTATGGTAGATCGGGGAAAACTACCGTTCAGGTCGTGTTGTCGGCGGGGCTGGGAGGTGCTTGCGCCTGATGTACTCTACTAGGAGCCTTGTATGCTCAACACAAACCGTTAGCGTCATTACCTTTATTACTTTTACCACAAGTACCCTTTCACTAGCAACTTTGAGCCAAGCACAAAATCAGTTACCTCTCTATTGTATATCGTAAAAAGTTTAGCAGGCTGGACATGGATGTTTTAGTCTTAGTTTCTAGCTTTAACGTACCCTGATGTCTTCTAGTTAAGTTAGTTTTTAGGATGGTAGATGTTAAAGGCATGGTGAGCGATGGCCAGCGTCTTGAGGGTCATTCCAAGACATGGGCCGCCGCCCACAACCAGGTGACGGGCAATATTATACCTATCTCTTCTCTATTCAATTCTCTTCCTTCCTTCTTTCTAAATATTTAATTTCGTTTTGTTTATTAATATCTCACTTGTTTTTGAATTAGTTATAAGTTTTTGTAATGCTGCACATAAAATATATCAAATTGATGTAAACAAATAGAGCCCACCTCCACGTGGCGGGACACGGGCAACGGTGTGAGTGGGGACGGGAGCCGGTGTGGTGTTACTTTCAGTCACTCCGGACCCCGGACCCAGTCACAGAGGCTAAGTGTCCACATACGACCCACCATAAGAAATTAGACAGTGAGTCATAAAAAATAAACAGCTAGTGAGAAAAAAATCCATGTCGTGGTCGGACGGTACGCAATTTGTTGCACCATTCTGATCGAGCTGGTGTTGCTCTGGTGACTAATAGCGTCGGCATTCTGCCTTACCATCCAAGCCGTGGGGTTTATTGTGTATAATGTTTTAAAATCGAGTGTTTAGTTTGTTCCAGACAATATTGTGCATCTTGAACTGTATGATGTACCAAAGTACGCTAACTCCGTGAGACACTTGTGCGGAGGTTTGGATGTCGGCATCCACCAAGGGGTCGATTATCGTGGTGGGTCTGGACTACACACCCGGGAAGTGAAGTCGGACGCACATACTGTACTTTGCGCCCTCGGTCGTGCTGATAAATCGGGCCCGTGCGGCAAAACCAGGTGTGGCCTGTGTTGGCTGCTCCGCAGGACGTTCTTGGCTGCACTTGGCTGATGCCGGGAGCTGGGAACTGTTTGTAAGAGAAGTGTCTGATGTGTATTATTGCCTGTCTAGTTGGGAGTCTCTATGAAAAATTACTGTTTCTTTTAAACGAATATAATTGGGCAAGGTTTTCATACTGTCTGTAAGTGAACTTGCTGTAGCCCTTTAGGCGTTCAGTGTATTTTATTTTTTATAAAAAGGTATTATCTTTCTCATTTGAAAAGTTGTTATACTTTCCTATTTATTGCCAACTGATGGGTTTCATGTACGAATGTTCTCTCACTTGAGGTAATGATAATTGTTATTTCTATTGATTGACTTCAATAAATATTATGAACAATACAAGGCGAATGCTCCCCTGCCCTAAGGTCCAGTCCTTCCGCTTAGTCCTTCGGGCGTTTTATGATAAGGTGAGGTAAAACCGGTAACAATGATAAACCAAATACAAGTAAAAAGATGGATATGCAAATGAACAGATAATTTAAAGTAATTATATCTAGTGGCCAAAAGTGTCTGTTATTTTAAATGGTAACAATGATTTATTAAGCAGAATTTATTTTATTTATTTATTTATTTAGGTTATAACAACTGAAAATAAATGATAGTATGGCATTACTGGCTGGGAAACCCCTCCTGGGGTTGTTTGGGCTCCAGAAGCAAGTCTTTCTGTTTGGCGCAACATCGGCGACTTGCGCGTCAGATGAAGATGAGACGAATGATCAGGACAACACGAACAACCAGTCCCGAGAAAAGAAAACCACAGACCCTCGCGGGAATCGAGGCCGGTGCTCCAGAGACAGAGACGCTACCCACTACACCACGAGCTGCTGACTAGTTTATGGCGAAACAAGCAGTTTTAATCCGAAGTTGTCGATTTGGAATAGATTGCGATGTCGCAATCGATCTCGTATCTACGGGGGTCATCCCGTAAGTCATGCTAACTATGGTTTATTGTACGTACAAACGTGTGGCAGCACCCTAATTGCAGTAAACACATTCGGAAGTCTGGGGCAAACATTAGCGAAATCATCCGGCAGACTGCGACAGCATTCGAGTCTGAAACATTCAATGTGAGGTTGGTCGTGCTACAGCAGGAATCGTCCCTCAGCCAGCCTACTAACCAGACCTCAGTCCATGAAAATTCGGACTCATTCCACAACTGAGGAAACCATTGTGGGGAAGGCGCCTTGCAAACAGGGCGAATGTCCTCACGGCATTTCGGCGACAGGTGACACGGAAATGATGGCAATGACAATGGCATTCAAAGTCTCCCCGCACTACTTTGTAGCAAAGTGGTTGAATAATTTTTTTTTATTTCCGTCATTAGGCTACCGGTTCCGGCCAACAGTGACCATCTTCAGATCTGTTTTATAACTTGTCATAATATAATAATTATTAAATGACGTCCTGAGCTCTGTTTTATAGCATGATTAGAATATGTTACAAAACCGATCTGGAGATGGGCGTTGCTGACCAAAACCGGTAGTCTAAGAACCAAAAGTTTCGTTATCATTGGCGGAAACAGAAGAAATTTATTCTATACTTCCTAGATCACTGTTTTAATCGATGGTATCGTCGCAACCTGTGGCACAGTATTTAATTTTGATTAATTTTTCTTAAATTTGTAATCGTGTATAGCAAATTTACACGGAGTTCCAATGCGTGTGTTTCATTTCTAGCTTCACCCTGACCTCCTGTACTGGAACCCTATTTTATGTTCGCATTCAGGTATACACTGCCATACCAGTTCGAGCACACTGTGAAATTTTAATGTTCTCGCATTATCGCAAGATACAGACAGGGTGTTCAAAAAAGTGTCGAATACTTTGAGAGGTGCTAGTTATTGAAAAAATAAAAAGAAGTCCCTTAAAGATGGGTCCGGAAACGCATTTTTTAAGAGGTAAAGACGTGTTTAGAGGAAGGGCTGCGCGACGTTTGGTTACGGATATAAGCACAGTCGTTACAATGGCGTTCCGTCAAATGCGTTGGCAGCGTTTTGTAATGCCTTACTCAGAGTAATCTACCTACCATTACGTGGTCTGCAGTCAGTTCTGTGTTTCTAATCGTGTTGAAGGCTACCTTAGTTTTCATCGTGTTTGTGTGCTTATTGTACATTCCTGTCAAGTATGGGTAGGTATGATGGTGTTTTAGTTTCTTCAAAATGCGGATTCTCTTACGTGTCTCTCTCACTACTTGTTAGCAATAGAAGCTGACAAGTGAATAGGCTGATATAATATTCTGTTATGCTTCAGAAAATGGACGTAGCCTGCGAGCCCGTGCCCTCTAAGCTGAAAAATAACGACAGCGAACATGGCCTTTGATAATCAATCTGTTCTTCAGACTTTTCCAGCGTCTTAGGGACATAGATATCCTTACCCCCCCCCCCCCCCCCCCCCCCAGAAGTCTGACAGTGAAAGGACCCGCACAGTCCGCACGCCTGACATGGAGAAGCGTGTGTTACTTCCGGTGGGAGAAACTCCTAAGACCAGCGTGTGACGATTAGCAGCAGCAGAAGACGTGCAGTGTCATGAATAGACGCAACGTTGAACACATCCTGTAACCACGTATTTATCGCAGAAAGTATGCATTTCCGGAACCATGGTTATAGGACTTATCTCAGAAAGTATGCATTTCCAGAGCCATGTTTAATGGAGTTACTTTTCTTTTTTCAATGAGTACTACCATCTCTCAAAGTATTCGACACTTTTTCTTTTGAATATCCTGTATACCGTCCGCAGCTCGTGGTCTTGCGGTAGCGTTCTCGCTTTTCCGAGCACGGGGTTCCGGGTTCGATTCCCGGCGGGGTCAGGGATTTTCACCTGCCTCGAGATGACTGGGTGTTGTTGTGTCGTCTTCATCATCATCATCATTCATACCCATTACGGTCGGAGGAAGGCAACGGCAAACCACCTCCATTAGGACCTTGCCTAGTACGGCGGTGCGGGTCTCCCTCATCAACCCTACGCTCTGTCAAGGAGTATGGGACTTCATCATCATCATCATCGTCCTGTATACCATAGTTTTCATGACTTACAAAATGACCGTCGAATGAAAAAAGATGGCGAGTTCAAAACAACTGCGTCGCGTCCTCTCTCTCCTTACTGTTTCGGACCTAAGCCTGACCTTTGGTGTCGGGAGCCACACTTTGGCAGCCGGCGCCGGGGGCGGCATGTAAATTCTGCTCGGCGTGGCGGCAGTGCATCATAGACGCCTCCCCCCGCCCCCGCCGTGACGGGCAGTCTTCTTACAATAAACATGTAAATCACGCGGGGGCCGGTGGAGATTTATCCGGAATTAAAGCGGCCATTACACGCAATGGGGCTGTTCGCAGCGGCGCGTGCGCTCGGGAGCGGCGGGGGGTCGAGAGGAGAGGCGGGGGCACACGCGGGAGGCTCCGCTCGAATTACACCCCCGTCACTCCTCCGCAATCGTGAAGCAGGCGCTGCAACAGCGTCACCAGCAGAAATCAGAATACGGGGTGTCTCGAATCTCTAGGGACAGTGCTACTATTTTACAAACGGTGTACGGTAGCAACACTTCTCAATCTTTCTGCTGCCGCCATCTCGCACGACAGTAGATACGAGCCAATGCCCTCAACAAGCGTGACCCCCACCCAAGCTTTAGACTGAAAATGACGAAAGTGCGCAATTTTATGAGGTAGTATCGAAAAGTTACCAAATCTCAACATGTGTGTTAAGTACATCTTGTACAGGACTTCCATATTTTTCGTAGGCACCTCCCTGCCACAGACTAAGCCCTTCACACAATGGTAAAATGCATTGCTACCTTGCACCCTTCTGCTAATTTCTTCCTCCGTCCGTGTAGTCAGCTTATCTCATTTCCTAAATACAGGGTGCGTCAAAAAAAAAAATGTACACACACTTTGAAGCGTCATAGAAAATTTATTTCCCGTTCTACAATGTTAAATTTCTGGAAATGGAAAGCTTAAAGTCCAATTGGAAAAATAAATGTACTTTGCAAATGTGATTAATGTTCAAACCGGTGGCCTTCAGCATCAATACATTTCTGAGTACGAGTCACCACTGATTCCGTACATCGTACCAAAGTGTACAATGAGATTTCTGCGCACACCGCCAGGATCTCATTCCAAAGTGTGTCCAGGTTACGTGGTTTACGTTTGTACACCTCATCTTTTACTGTGCCCCATAAGAAGAAATCCAGCGGCGTGAGGTCTGGAGAGCTCGCAGGAAACTCGATTGGTCCCCTGCGTCCCATCCACTGGCCTGGCACATTGTGATCCAAGTATGCTCGTACGTCCCTATGATAGTGCTGCGGGGCGTCATCTTGTTGGAAGTAAAACTCATCATTGCCGTATAATGCACGAATGGCAGGGAATACGGAGTCAGCAAGCATTGTTAGGTACATTTCTCCAGTAACAGTACCTTCAAAGAGGAAAGGCCCAATTAGTCCCCTTGCAGACAAACCATACCACACATTAACACCAGGAAAATTTACAGCCTTTTCAACTGTAATGTGAGGATTATCTTCAGCCCTGTACACACAATTGTGCCTATTGACAGTTCTATTGAGTTTGAATTGGGCTTCATCCGACGAAATTATGCTACCCATAAATCCCGGGCACGTCTCACCATCTCCTGAACCCATTCACAAAATTCTAACCTTCGATCTGAATCGTCGTCACTTAGCTGTTGCACCAGCCTTTCTTCAGAATGCGTAGCACACTACTAGCACTTACATTACTCTCACGTGGCGCTTGCCTTGAAGATTTTTGAGGCGAACGCTGAAACAGTTCCAAGACAGCAGTTGTGGGATCATCACTTGTAGCTGTACGAGGTCGCCCTGATCGACCTTCATGCACATCACACATTGTTCCATGAATTTCGAATTTGTCTCGTAGACGTGTAATTGTAAGGTGGTTCTCTACCGAACTCACTTCTCCACTGTCTTCGAACCGCAGCTACATTCTCAAACTTCCAGTACCACTTAATTATCTGCTTCCGCGCTTCAAAGCTCAAACGCACGTCCGCCATGTTGCAGTTGCTTCCTTGCCACTGCTACCACCTGTTGAAGAAACATAACATTTCTTTCTCACAGATATTTAACCTTGTAGACCGGGAAATAAATTGTTTATGACAGTTCAAAGTGTGTATAAATTTTTTTGACGCGCCCTGTATTTAATGTTCTCCACAACTTACTGCTCGTTAATATTAATTCGCCTCCTGTATTTTCTGTAGTACCAACACAGTCTCATATTTCTCTAATCTGCATTGTACGTCACATTTATCTATTCTTTTCATTTAACACGTGCAGTTGTTCGTGTACATCTGTACAGTTGGTTCCCCACAACACTATATCATCGGCAAATAGCAATAACTTCCTTTTCTACATAAGCTTCTATAGTCTCTTTCACAATTTCATCCATCATAATTATAAATACCCCCCATGAACCATGATTTACATGCCACAACCCCGTAACACTCCGAAACCAACAAGTTCTTGCATCTTGGACACAGATGAAGCTTTTGTCAACATTGCTTGAAGCATATCAATTGTTTGTTTTCCAATTCCGTTTCTCTTCAAAGTTTCCCATACTTTTCTGGGAACACTGTTGTCAGCCATTGCTTATTCAAGAAATGTCATCACCAGATCTTCTCCGTACTCTAAGTGCCTTTCCACCAACTGTCTCACCGAGCGAGGTGGCGCAGTGGTTAGACACTGGACTCGCATTCGGGAGGACGACGGTTCAATCCCGCGTCCGGCCATCTTGATTTAGGTTTTCCGTGATTTTCCTAAATCACTCCAGGCAAATGTCGGGATGGTTCCTCTGAAAGGGCACGGCCGACTTCCTTCCCTAAACCGATGAGACCGATGACCACGCTGTCTGGTCTCCTTCCCCAAACAACCAACCAACCAACCAACTGTCTCGTACCGAAGATTGAGTCCACTGTGCCGGCCGAAGTGGCCGAGCGGTTCTAGGCGCTACAGTCTGGAACCGCGAGACCGCTACGGTCGCAGGTTCGAATCCTGCCTCGGGCATGGATGTGTGTGATGTCCTTAGGTTAGTTAGGTTTAAGTAGTTCTAAGTTCTAGGGGACTGATGACCTCAGAAGTTAAGTCCCATAGTGCTCAGAGCCATATTTTTTTGAGTCCACTGTTGGAAGTGAAATGCTCATATGGCATTACTTGCCGTAAGATCCCGTCTGGGGTAGTTCGCTGCCTGGTGCGAGTCTTTCCATTTGACGCCACTTTGGCTACCTGCGAGTCGATGACGATGAAATGTTGTTGAAGATAACACAACACCCAGCCCCCGAGCGGAGAAAAATCCTCGACCCGGCTGGGAATCGAAGCCTGGGCCCCAAGATCGAGAGGCAGGCACATTAATCACTAAACTACGAACTGAGGGAGGACCCATTGTTGATCTTCCATGTCAACAGCTATTTTACTCTTCTAAATGAGCTTACACTTTTCCCCTCAATCTTCTTTCCAGTATTCTCTCCATTACTTTTGCTACTCTACCACTGCCGGCCCCATGTCCGATGTCTTGCCTTACAAGTTGTGATGAAGGAGGAGGGAGAAGGGTAACAAACTCGTTAAAAAGCTGGGTCCCTCTGGCTCCGCATGGTGGCACCCTGTCAGGGTCTTTTGTCATGGTTACAGGTGAAGACGGTCAACGGTTTTGAAAGCGATAAAAAGTATCAACTGCGGAAAAAGCGGAAGAACTGTTTTCATATCCTACCATCTTTAGCCTCTGTACTCCGGAGGAGCGGTTACAAATGGCGTTTGTTGTCCATGTCAGCAGCAGCTTAAACCTATGTTGGCAGTAGCTCTAAAGTGGCTTTGGGAGAGACGACCTAATGCTAATATTGGCCTGTGGTACAGTGGCGGCTATTGAGCTGCAGTAGATCAAGCGGCACTTCACCAATATTTTTATCTTGTCACAGTTTATTTGTCTTACCACGTATGCTGGGTTTAGTCTAAAGGTATTTCCCTGTTTAGGACTAAGCGTAACACTCTTACAGCAGCAAACGTGCGATTTCGAACAGACGATGTGAAGTAGCCTGCCCCTTTCTCGCAGCTCAACCTCAGACCGACCGTAACTGTATGGCTGCTACAGCAACCGTGCCGTCACCTCTTTGTATTTGTCTATGGAGAGGACATGTGGTGAGGTAGACGGAATGTTTACTCCCGGCTACTTCCAGTTCCAGAAGGCAGACGGCAAAGCAGTGGTAGTTTGTGTGGCTCACACTTCCATTTGTACCGCGTTTAGTGCTGCATGTTTGAAACATAAACCACACTTAGGATTTGGTGTGTATTTCATGAGAAACATTTTCATGTTGTATCAAACCTTGTATTACGAAATTTTGGATAACTTTTTGTTGTAAATGGGTGAGAGATTTTGCGATTGTGAAAAAATTCAGTTTGTTAGCCTTTCCGACGCCAGAAAATTTGAAGAATACCACACAGGTTTTCCTTCTAGAGCAGTTGAGAACTTTGGGCCTGTATTCTCTGACACCACCCTTAAGAAACGAACACTCCACTTTGCACGCTGAAGAGAAGTACAGAAAGTTTTCCCACAGAAAGATGTCAGAAATGCTTAATGATGATGACATTTTTACGGATACTTATAAACTGTTCTCATTTATTCTGTCCATCTCTTCTACTACCGTGCAGCGTTTGCAGAACGAAGATTTTCTTGCCTCGATCGTATAAATATACACTAGGGTAACAAAAGTCATGGAATAGCGTTATGCACATATACAGATGGCGGTAGTGTTGCGTAAAGAAGGTACGAGTATAAAAGGGCATCACTTTGCCGGAATTGTCATTTTTATTCAGGTGATGCTTGTGAAGAGGTTACCGACGCAATCAAGGTCGCACGACGGGAAATCAACAGAGTCTGAACACAAAATGGCAGGTGGAGGTACACGCATGGGACATTCTGTTTCGGAAATAGTTCGAGAATTCAGTATTCCGAGATTCACTGACAAGGGGAGCCCACAACGTTTGGAACTCGGATTTTCTGTAATCTGCGTACACTCGTAGTACTCCGCGAGGACAACAAAATGTGTAACCAGGAGCGCGTACTTCTCCAGCGTTATTGATAAAATCGCAAGATAATTTCGGTCATCAAATATATACCTGTGCGTGGTCATTTTCACCATGAAGCGGTGGCAGCCGAGTGGTGCCGGCAAGGTAGCTCAGCATGTTCGGTCAGAGGGTTAGCTGCCCTCTGCAATAAAAAACTGAGTCAACGGCTCAGCACTGAACGGGTGTCATGGGACATCCACACCGAACAAAAGCAACGAACAAAATGAGGGGGTAAAAAGTGGTTAGCGTTCAAGCCCCGTAATTTCTAGATCGCTTGATCGAGTCACGTTCGTCAGTTTTTTTTTTTTTTTATTTTCAACACAGTCATTTTCTTTGCTGTTTGTATTACAATTGATATAATGGGAAAAATATGTGTAATCGAATGAACTTTTATTAAATTTACAGTTTTATTTGTCAGTCTACAAATTTTTTTATCACAGAAAACTGACGAATGGGACTCGATCCAGCGATCCAGCGATTACGGGGCTTGAGCGCTAATCACCTTTTTTATTTTTTTTTGTATATTGTTCTTTGAATTTGTTCGTGGTGGACGTCCGATGACACTCGTTCAGGTTGTTCGTTGATCCGTTCACTCAGCTGAGCTACCGTGCCGGCTCCGCTCGGCTGCCGCCGCTTCATGGTAAAAATAGCCACGCACAGGTATATATTTGACGACCGAAATTATCTTGCGATTTGCTCAATAACGCTTGAGAAGTGCGCGCTACTGCTTACACAATTTGTTGTCCTCACGGAATACTACGAGTGTACGAAGTATGCAGTAAATCCGCGTTCCAAACGTCGTGGCCTCCACTTGTGAGTCAAAAGTGTGCTGAAAATACCACTTTTCAGATATCACCTCTCACCACAGACAACGCAGTGGTCGACGGCCTTCACTTAATGACTGACACCAGCGGCGTTTGCATAGGTTTGACAGTGCTAACCGACGGGCAGTACTGCGTGAAATAACAGCAGAAATCAATGTGGGGCGTACCACATCGCCTGCAGCGCCTCTCCTGGGATCGTGACCATATCGAATGGTCGCTAGACGACTGCAAAACTGTGGTCTGGTCAGATGAGTCCAGGTATCAGTTGGTAAGAGCTGGTGAGAGGGTTCGAGTGTGGCGCAGACCCCATTAAGCCACGGATTCCAGTTGGCACCAAGACACTGTGCAAGCTGGCGGTGGTTCCATAATTTTAGGGGCTGTGTTTACCTGGAATGAACTGGCTTCTCTAGTCCACCTCAAACGATCACCGTCTAGAAATCGTTATGCTTGACTGCCTGGAGGTTATTTGCAGCCATTCATGGACTTTATGTTCCCAAACAAAGACGGAACTTTTGTGAATGACAGTGCTCCACATCATCGGACCACGATAGTTTGAGAATGGTTTGAAGAACATTCTGGACAGTTTGCGCGAATGGTTCGGCCATCCAGATAGCCTACATCTACATCTACATCTCCGCAAGCCACCCAACGGTCTGTGGTGGAGGACACTTCACGTGCCACTGTCAATACCTTCCTTCCCTGTTCCAGTCGCGTATGGTTCGCGGGAAGAACGACTGCCGGAAAGCCTCTGTGCGCGCTCGAATGTCTCTAATTTTAAATTGGTTATCTCCTCGGGAGGTGTAAGTAGGGGGAAGCAATGTATTCGATACCTCATCCAGAAACGCACCATCTCGAAACCTGGACAGCAAGCTACACCGCGATGCAGAGCGCCTCTCTTGCAGAGTCTGCCACTTGAGTTTGCTAAACATCTCCGTAACGCTTACCAAATAACCCCGTGACGAAACGCGCCGCTCTTCTTTCGATCTTATCTATCTCCTCTGTCAACCCGACCTCGTTCAAATGGTTCAAATGGCTCTGAGCACTATGGGACTTAACATCTGAGGTCATCAGCCCCCTAGAACTTAGAACTGCTTAAACCTAACTAACCTAAGGACATCACACACATCCATGCCAGAGGCAGGATTCGAACCTGCGACCGTAGCGGTCGCGCGGTTCCAGACTGAAGCGCCTAGAACCGCTCTGCTACTCCGGCCGGCCAACCCGACCTGGTACGGATGCCATACTGATGAGCAATACTCAAGTATAGCTCGAATGAGTGTTTTCTAAGTTACCTCTTTTGCTGATGGACTACATTTTCTAAGGACTCTCCCAATGAATCTCAACCTGGTGGAGGAAAAATAAATGAATTGCTGCTATAGCAGCAATAATAAATGGTAATACAAAATGGAATGTAAAGAATCGGCTTACCAACAATTAATGTTATATGATCATTTCACTTCAAATCGTTCCGTACGCATACTCCCAGATATTTTACAGAAGTAACTGTTACCAGTGTTTGTTCCGCTATCATATAAACATACAATAAAGGATCATTCTTTCTATGTATTCGCAATACATTACATTTGACTATGTTATGGGTCAGTTGCCACTCCCTGCACCAAGTGCCTATCCGCTGCAGATGTTCCTGCATTTCGCTGCAATTTTCTAATGCTGCAACTTCTCTGTATACTACAGCATCATCCGCGAAAAGCCGCATGGAACTTCCGACACTATCTACTAGGTCATTTATATACACTCCTGGAAATGGAAAAAAGAACACATTGACACCGGTGTGTCAGACCCACCATACTTGCTCCGGACACTGCGAGAGGGCTGTACAAGCAATGATCACACGCACGGCACAGCGGACACACCAGGAACCGCGGTGTTTGCCGTCGAATGGCGCTAGCTGCGCAGCATTTGTGCACCGCCGCCGTCAGTGTCAGCCAGTTTGCCGTGGCATACGGAGCTCCATCGCAGTCTTTAACACTGGTAGCATGCCGCGACAGCGTGGACGTGACCCGTATGTCCAGTTGACGGACTTTGAGCGAGGGCATATAGTGGGCATGCGGGAGTATCAATGTAGATGTAGATGTAGACGTACCGCCGAATTGCTCAACACGTGGGGCGTGAGGTCTCCACAGTACATCGATGTTGTCGCCAGTGGTCGGCGGAAGGTGCACGTGCCCGTCGACCTGGGACCGGACCGCAGCGACGCACGGATGCACGCCAAGACCGTAGGATCCTACGCAGTGCCGTAGGGGGCCGCACCGCCACTTCCCAGCAAATTAGGGACACTGTTGCTCCTGGGGTATCGGCGAGGACCATTCGCAACCGTCTCCATGAAGCTGGGCTACGGTCCTGCACACCGTTAGGCCGTCTTCCGCTCACGCCCCAACATCGTGCAGCCCGCCTCCAGTGGTGTCGCGACAGGCGTGAATGGAGGGACGAATGGAGACGTGTCGTCTTCAGCGATGAGAGTCGCTTCTGCCTTGGTGCCAGTGATGGTCGTATGCGTGTTTGGCGCCGTGCAGGTGAGCGCCACAATCAGGACTGCATACGACCGAGGCACACAGGGCCAACACCCGGCAACATGGTGTGGGGAGCGATCTCCTACACTGGCCGTACACCACTGGTGATCGTCGAGGGGACACTGAATAGTGCACGGTACATCCAAACCGTCATCGAACCCATCGTTCTACCATTCCTTGACCGGCAAGGGAACTTGCTGTTCCAACAGGACAATGCACGTCCGCATGTATCCCGTGCCACCCAACGTGCTCTAGAAGGTGTAAGTCAACTACCCTGGCCAGCAAGATCTCCGGATCTGTCCCCCACTGAGCATGTTTGGGACTGGATGAAGCGTCGTCTCACGCGGTCTGCACGTCCAGCACGAACGCTGGTCCAACTGAGGCGCCAGGTGGAAATGGCATGGCAAGCCGTTCCACAGGACTACACCCAGCATCTCTACGATCGTCTCCATGGGAGAATAGCAGCCTGCATTGCTGCGAAAGGTGGATATACACTGTACTAGTTCCGACATTGTGCATGCTCTGTTGCCTGTGTCTATGTGCCTGTGGTTCTGTCAGTGTGATCATGTGATGTATCTAACCCCAGGAATGTGTCAATAAAGTTTCCCCTTCCTGGGACAATGAATTCACGGTGTTCTTATTTCAATTTCCAGGAGTGTATATTGTGAAAAGCAATGGTCCCATAACACTCCCCTGTGACACGCCAGAGGTTACTTTAACGTCTGTAGACGTCTCTCCATTGAGACAACATGCTTCGTTCTGTTTGCTAAAAACTCTTCAACCCAGCCACACAGCTGGTCTGATATTCCGTAGGCTCTTACTCAGGCGACAGTGCGGAACTGTATCAAACGCCTTCCGGAAGTCAAGAAAATGACATGAATAGCATCGAACATTTATCGGACATAATCGAGAGGTCAGTTCGTGCACAAAATCCTGCACCGGCAAGACTTTCGCAATTATGGAAGACTATAGAGGCTGCATGCTTCAGTATTTCTGTAGGGAACTTCCAAAGACTTGTTGAGTACAAGCCATGCCAAGTTTCTGCACTAAACTGGGCGAAAGGAAGTCTGACACGATATTAGGAGGTATCCCACGACTTTGGTCACCTCATTGTAAACCTGAGGAACGCAATTATAGAACAGACTTTATTCTAGAGCGAATATTTCAGCTCAGAAAGAACTTCTCGCGCAGTTAAATAAAAATACAGCCATTTTATGAAGAGTTCACCGACAGATTTGCCCCCTAAAGATTCGGAAGATTGACCTCATGAAACAGGTAAGTTCAAGAAAACAATGGAAAATCCAGGATGGAATGTAACAATATTATGATGGAAAGCTCCCATTCACCATATGGTGGGCATGCTGAGTGGCAGAACAAAAAGACTGTTACAAATAAAGCACGTGACCGGTAAGGCCTTCATCAAGACTACACAACACACACACACTCACTCACGCAAACACAACTCACACACACATGACTGCAGCCTCAGCAACAGTAGCCACACTGCAAGCAACAGCACCAGTTCGTGATGGGAGTGGTGACTGAATGGGGATAAGGAGGAGGCTGGAGTGGAGAGGGGGAGCGATGGTAGGGTAGGGCGAACAGTGGAGTGCTGCTGGGTAGCGCTCAGGAACAGGGTGGAGAGAGGATAGGGCAGCTATGTGCAGTCAGGAGATTAGAGGTGGGGAGGGGGGGCGTGGCAGACAAGAAGAGAAGTAAAAAGACAAGGTGCGATTGTGTAATGAGGGCTGTACAGTGCTGGAATGGGAACAGGGAGCCTGGATGGGTGAGGACAATGACTAACGAAGGTTGAGGCCAAGAGGGTTATGGGATATATTGCAGGGAAAGTTCGCTCCTGCACAATTCAGAAAGCTGGTGTTAGTGGGAAGGATCCATATGGCACAGCCTGTCAAGCAGTCATTTAAATGAAGGATGTTGTGTTTGGTAGTGTGCTCACCAACTGGGTGGTCCACTTGTTTCTTGGCCACAATTTATTAGTGGCCATTCATGTGGACAAACAGCTTGTTGGTTGTCATGCCCACATCAAATGAGGCGTATTGGTTGCAGATTAGCTTGTAGATCACGTGACGCGTCACAGGTAGCCCTGCCTTTGAAGGGATGGGTGATGTTTGTGACCGGAGTAGATGGTAGTGGGAGGATATATGTGACAGATCTTGCAGCTAGGTCTGTTACAGGGGAACGAGCCGTAAGGTAAGGAGTTGGGAGCAGGGGTTGTGTAAAGATGGACGAGTATATTGTGTAGGTGCGATGGACAGCGGAATACCTCTGTGGGAGGGGTGGGAAGGATAGTGCACAGGATATTTCTCATTTCAGGGTACTACGAGATGTAGTGGAAACCCAGGCGGAGAATGTATTGCAATTGCACCGTCCTGGTTGGTACTGAGCTACGAGGGGATTGCTCCTCTGTGACTGGACGGTGGGACTTTGGGAGATGGTAAGATAAGGCACAGGAGATTTGTTATTGTACAAGGTTGGAAGGATAATTACGGCCTGTGAAGGCTTCAGCGAGACATTCGGTGTATGATAAGATTATGTAAATATGAGTGTATTTTTATTTCCTGCTGGCTCTTCACCTAACTTCCCATTCACGAGCCACCACTGCTACTGTAGTTCTAAAGCATTCCTTCTTGATTTCTCTAAGTCTCGTTGGCGCCGCGGAGTTCCTCCGAGAGAGAGCGAGGCGTATATTTCCGGCGCGGCCTGTACACAGTGGGGACCCAGCGGGCAGTGTAACGAGTTGCAATGGGCGGCCGTCCACGCGTACAAGTGTCGGTAATGGTGTTAGCGGGGGCCGGCCGGACTGGGGAGCCGCAGACGTATTGTCTGGCGTCGCGGGAGGCCAGAACAATCCGCCACGCCGCCCGCTGTTATCTTTGATACAGAGAGATGTTTGTCCACCATGTCAGCTGGTCGCAACAATTGTCCATGACAAAGCATCGTTTTTTAATCGGTATTTTTAAGCATGGGCCTAGAAAAAGCTCTTGACAGTGTGGTATTGTTCGAAGAGCGGGGTGCCAAAGCAAGGTTGGTGTCTGGCAATGCAAGAGAAGATAGTCGCTACAAGCCACATCGAAGAATGAGCGACACCGGTGTAGCCAATCTCTCATCTACTTATGGCAGAGCACAGTGACGCCGTCGGCCGCTGTGGCCGGACAGTTCTAGGCGCTTCAGTCTGGAAACGCGCGACCGCTTCAGTCCCAGGTTCAAATCCTGCCTCGGGCGTGGATGTGTGTGATGTCCTTAGGTTAGTTATGTTTAAGTAGTTCTAAGTTCTAGGGGACTGATGACCTCAGATGTTAAGTCCCATAGTGCTTAGAGCCATTTGAACCATTTGAACAGTGACGCCCAGTCCAGACTGCGATCATCAACTAAGACAACAGCACCGCTCTCTAACAGGACAACTGTGCGATCAATGTGTTAGGCATAACTCTACGTGAAAGTAATTATTAACTTTTCTACGAGTGAGAGACCTGTATTTTGTCTGTATCAAGTGATACGGAGTTGTTCAGAGAAAGTTGTAAATACTCATGACATTCCTGTGGAAATGAATTGCACAAAGTTAAGTCATTCTGCTTATCTACTTTACAGTAAAGTCACTGCAGTACGCTCCTTGAAATTCTGAAGGTAGCAGAGGTAAAATACAGGGAGTGAAATGCTATTTACAACTTATACAGAAACCAGACGGCAGTTATAAGAGTCGAGGGGCATGAAAGAGAAGCAGTGGTTGAGAAGGGAGTGAGACAGGGTTGTAGCCTATCCACGATGTTATTCGACCTGTATATTGAGCAAATAGTAAAGGAAACCAAAGAAAAATGTGGAGTAGAAATTAAAGTCCAGGGAGAAGAAATAAAAACTTTGAGGTTTGCTGATGACATTGTTAACAGCAAAGGACTTGGAACAGCAGCTGAATGTAATGGACAGGGCCTTGAAAGCGAGATACAAGATGAACATCAACAACAGCAAAACGAGGATAATGGAATGTAGTCGAATTAAATCAGGCATGCTGAGAGAATTAGATTAGGAAATGAGACACTTAAAGTAGTAGGTGAGTTTTGCTATTTGGGAAGCAAAATAACTAATGATGGTTGAAGTAGGGAGGATAAAAAATGTAGACTAGCAATGGCAAGAAAAGCGTTTCTGAAGGAGAGATCTTTGTTGATATCGAGTGTAGATTTAAGTGTCAGGAAATCCTTTCTAAAAATATTTGCACGGAATATAGCCATGTACGGAAGTGAAACATGGAAGATAAACAGTTTAGACGAGAAGAGAATAGAAGATTTTGAGATACGGTGCTACAGAAGAATGTCGAAGATTAGATAGCTGAGAACAAAAGAAGGGATCGGCCTATAGGACATGTTCTGAGACATCAAAGGATAACCAATTTAGTACTGGAGTACGCGAAAGAACTTGCCCCCCTTCTAACAACCGTGTACCGCAAGTCTCTAGAGGAAAAGAGAACAGATAGATCCAGTTTTCAAGAAGGGTCGTCGAGCAGATGCGCAAAACTATAGGCCTATATCTCTGACATCGATCTGTTGTAGAATTTTAGAACACGTTTTTTGCTCGCGTACCATGTCATTTCTGGATACCCAGAATCTACTCTGTAGGAATCAACATGGATTCCGGAAACAGCGATCGTGTGAGACCCAACTCGCTTTATTTGTTCATGAGACCAGAAAATATTAGATACAGGCTCCCAGGTAGATGCCATTTTCCTTGACTTCCGGAAGGCGTTCGATACAGTTCCGCACTGTCGCCTGATAAACAAAGTAAGAGCCTATGGAATGTCAGACCAGCTGTGTGGCTGGACTGAAGAGTTTTTAGCAAACAGAACGCAGCATGTTGTCTCAACGGAGAGACGTCTACAGACGTTACAGTAACCTCTGGCGTGCCACAGGGGAGTGTTATGGGACCATTGCTTTTCACAATATATATAAATGACCTAGTAGATAGTGTCGGAAGTTCCATGCGGCTTTTCGCGGATGATGCTGTAGTATACAGAGAAGTTGCAGCATTAGAAAATTGCAGCGAAATGCAGGAAGATCTGCAGCGGATAGGCACTTGGTGCAGGGAGTGGCAACTGACACTTAACATAGACAAATGTAATATATAGCGAATACATAGAAAGAAGGATCCTTTATTGTATTATTATATGATAGCGAAACAAACACTGGTAGCAGTTACTTCCGTAAAATATCTGGGAGTATGCGTACGGAACGATTTGAAGTGGAATGGTCATATAAAATTAATTGTTAGTAAGGCGGGTACCAGGTTGAGATTCATTGGGAGAGTCCTTAGGAAATGTAGTCCACCAACAAAGGAGGTGGCTTACAAAACGCTCGTTCGACCTATACTTGAGTAGGCCTATTGCTCATAAGTGTGGGATCCGTACCAGGTCCGGTTGACAGAGGAGATAGAGAAGATCCAAAGAAGAGCGGCACGTTTCGTCACAGGCTTATTTGGTTAGCGTGATAGCGTTACGGAGATGTTTAGCAAACTCAAGTGGCAGACTCTGAAAGAGAGGCGCTCTGCATCGCGGTGTAGCTTGCTGTCCAGGTTTCGAGAGGGTGCATTTCTGGATGAGGTATCGAATATATTGCTTCCCTCTACTTGTACCTCCCGAGGAGATAACGAATGTAAAATTAGAGAGATTCGAGCACGCACGGAGGCTTTCCGGCAGTCGTTCTTCCCTCGAACCATACGCGACTGGAACAGGAAAGGGAGGTAATGACATTGGCACGTAAAATGCCATCCACTACACACCGTTGGGTGGCTTGCGGAGTGTAAATGTAGACGTAGGAGGCAAATGTGTGTGTGTGTGCGTGTGTAACGGGGGGGGGGGGGGTAAAAATCGTAGACGGAGACTAGGGGATGAATACAGAACCAGATTCAGAAAGATGTAGGCTGCAGTAATTATCTTGAGATGAAGAGGCTCGCACGGGGTAGAGTACCATGGAGAGGTGCATCAAACCACTCTTGTGACTGAAGACCACAACAATAAAGTGAACTAGTATTTTAAGTGTTATTCTATCCACTCGGTCTCCCCCAAAGGAAAGTAAAGAATCCACCTTTCTACCACCGAGTGTATTTTCATCCTGTACAATTGACGATGCAAGGTGTTATAACATGTTCACCGTGTTTACAAGCCTGGTGCCAGAGCAAAAAGACTAGTTATGTCTAACACATACCTTATCAAGTTGGGAGTAACAAAAGCGGAGGATCACGAAAGAGAATCACTCCTCAACATAAATTCATACAATTAGTTAGCTACTTGTTCCACAGATCATACTCACGATTAACGTTATGATGCGAAACATGTCACCAGAAAGTATATAGACAGGGTGTTTCACAATTCCTGGTAACATATCTAGGTAACATATTTCGAAGTAAATTTCACCGACTCATAACATTATTTTATTTACTGAATTAAGTACAAATTCAAAACAAATCAAAACTTAAAATGAAACCACAAGAAATAAAACATGATTGTTTATCATGCAGATTCATAATTTCACTCTCTGAACTTTTCTTGCAGCAAAAATGATTATGATGTCAATACAATTTATGGAAGCAGCTCGTTTGTACTCTATGGACACTGTACTCAGATCTCTTCACCTCTGTTGAACAAACGTGCTCCTCAAATAACTTTTAATTAGTTGCAACCTGATAGAACTCCTTTCTACAGAGGAAACAGAAACTGGGATGTTAAGGAATATTTTTAAGGCTGTAATATGGTTGGGATACTCCTCTACCAATTTATTTTTGTAAATTAATGTGGACAAAGTAGTGGCATATTGTCAGCTCTCTCTCTATATCCAGTGCACGTGTTTTAAAACCCTTAATTTCAAAAATAAATTCTTCCTTGTTAAGATCATCTACATAGGTATCTGCCAATTCACTGCTTCGGCCTTTAAGTCTTCCATTTCCATTTCTTGAATTTGGACACTACCCACAGAAACAAACTTTACACAAATTTTCTCCAGTGCCTCAAACCATGTACTTAGCTCTTTATCACTCTGTCAACAACTTCAAACAGGAACATCCTAAACAAATCTTCCAGTGAATGTTCGGATACTTCAGCTTCACAATGCTCATCGGCCATTTTTCTTTCCTCTGATCCATTCTTCTGAGAGTTCCATTGATACCTCATTATTTTCTGCTAATAATTTGGTCTCATCAAGAGCTTCGGGGCCACGAGAGCGTCTAGAAGCTTTAACGAAACCGAAAATCGCTGAATATTTCGAGCAGCTTTATCGCTCGTAAGGCCTTCTTTTTGCAAAAACTCTTTAATGCTGCATACTAGAAACAAGTTAACACTGTGAATTTGAGTGTTCTCAAATTCTTTAAAATAAATTTTGTTTCTGGCATCGGTAAGGTATATCAACTTCTTCTACAGCCTTTATAATTTTATCAAAATGTGTAAATAGCTTCGAACACCTCTGTTCTTGAGCCCATCTGTTCTTGCTCTAGGATTTTAATGTTATAGGTGCATGTTTCTGTAAGATTTTCCATCTTAAAGTTGAAGACACAAAGAATAGATATAAACGATGGATAGTGCCAAAAGATTTGAGCTTCGAAAGGTGCGTCGGTTGCATGTGTTCATACTATATTTAAAAAGAGTGAGCAACACATGGTAGAAAATAGGCCGTTCATTATTCTCAAGGATTGTTGACTGGATCGCTTTGTACTTTCCAGCCGTTCTTGCCCCATTGCCATAAGACTGTCTATGCAGTATTTCGTGTTCAAGCGCTCTTGTTCTACTTTTTGCAGTATTTCTTGACTAAAACGTCCTCCTGTTTTGTCTTTGACTATAAAAAAGCCAATAAAACATTCCGCACCTTCTGAATCATTTAACTTGACATAGCGAACTATTTGAGCCATCTGCTCATTGTAGCTAATATCCGGAGTGCAGTCAAACATCAATGAAAAATATTTAGCATCTGAAGTATCATTATTTATACCATGTGTTATTTTGTTAGGAAATACGTCAAGGAACTCTATTGCATACTTCTGGAAAAACAAGTAATGTGCTCTTTCTTGTGGCGTTCACTATGCTGACAAAGGGGTGCACTAGAGTATGATGGTGATCAATGGTATTTAGAAGTTTACCATTCTCTGGATCATCAAATCACCGACTTTTTTGCTCCTCTAAACGGGTTCCCTTGATATGGTAGAAAATGAACAGCATTAGTTATACGGTGCAACACAACTCTCCATTGAGATTTCTCTTGTTTTGTCTGCTCTTGTAGTTCTCTATCAATGCCCCCGATTCAGAGAGAAGACTTACGAGCCTTCCACGAGCAAAAATAAAGCTTACGTTTGCCGAATTCTCATGGTCAGGCAATTTGTCATTAAACTTTTACCAGTTAACTCACCCTTCCTCTTTAGCTAAGAATGATTTTGACCCAGAATCTGAAAGTACGTGAGAAAATAACGTGCAGGATATGCAACATAAATCATTTGATTTCACTATACTACAGCCATGGTCTTTTAACTTTTGTCCATTTTTTAACTCCTTTCTAAACTAGCCTTTATTTGAATTGCGTGCGGTCTTCCCTATGGTTTTTACTCGTGTCAGGCTCACGTTCGTTTTCTGCTCTCATCTATATAACATAACTTCTTTCATTGTCAGAAAACCTCTTCGGCCATGTACTAGGATCGTTAAAATCAAATTCAGGTTCACAAGTTTCACGTTTTTGATGAAGACCAGCTGATGTTCTTTGGTGTTTCGTATTTCATTGTGTCGTCAATTTCCTGATTATTCGTGTCAACTTGGTAGTTACCTTTAATTTCACCTGAAGCCAAAAAATGTAAAATTCATACTAAGCTCGTGGAATTTACTACCCTGGAATAATCTGTCTCCGCCCTTTTCTGTTGTGGTAGTATAAAAGCAACGGTAAGGGATTAATCCCTGCTGAAAATGACGCATAAAACTGATACGAAAAGAAAGCTATCCGCACATAGTCGATAACTGTCTCGCAATTTATGTTTAGCAGCCTATCGGTATTGTAAAATCAACACGATTGCCTCAAGCTTAGATGCGTATTTTCGTTCGAAAATCCATATTCTATTTCATGTTTATTTCATATCTATACGTCATTTTTATAGCATTCATCATTAAAATATTATTCAGACAGGAATAGATTCGTTTATGTGCGTGCGTATATCTTAAGACAGAAAAAATGACGCTTTGCATTGTTCGTATCATAATGCATTGTCGCGACTTGAATGGACTAAGACAGAATCACAGTTAGCAAACAGTGGAATGGCACATGACGGGAAAAGGATAGGGTGCAAGCACATCATGTTTGGGACCATTTCCCTGTTAACTTGTAAGAACTTCAGTTTCATCAAATGTATCGTTTTTTGATTGCTCTTGTTTTACGTGTATGTAGTTGTAAGACAATTATTTATTATCAAAATTTAGCAGAAACAAATATTTTATACTTAACATGAAAATAAAATTTCGCCTAAAATTGGCCACCCATTACATTCTTCCACCCAGTACAAGTTCTCCCTTTGCCCCCCCCCCCCCCCCCTCCCCTACCTATTTTCGGCCCTGCTCTCGACTTTGAAGAGGACGTCCTTCGTCATGAAGAGAAGAACCTGATGAGGAGTGCTCGAAACATTGCCCATGCCATGGGCTGCTGTAGAGCACACAGGTCACCGTCCAATGGCTCTGGGGTTTGCTTACAGTGAAAGGTGATCCGATCTTCAGACTTATTTTATACGCAAATAGTCAATTTCCGATGATGGGTTCCTTATCAAAACGTTATCTTTTAAGTCTGTAGTAGGAATTGTGGAACACTGTGTAGAGGCAGGTGACAGAGCACAGAAGACTGCAGGTTTGCTGTCTCTGTAAAGCGCCATAGGCGCTGGTCTCTTGCAGAACTGACGACCGGAGTACAAAGCTGATGCAGGCACACTGTTCAGCGTACATCGTTAAACATGGGGTTCTGCCGCACGGGGTAGCCGTGCGGTCTTAGGTGCCTTGTCACGGTTCGCGTGGTTCCCCCTGTCGGAGGTTCGAGTCCTCCCTCGCGCATGGGTGTGTGTGTTCTCTTTTGTGTAAGTTAGTTTAAGTTCGATTGAGTAGTATGTAAGCTTAGTTTGGTCCCATAGGGCTTACCACAAATTTCCAAAATTCCCATGGGGTTCTGTAGCACGCTAATGTTTTCATCCTAACCTAACGAAATCGTGAACTGTGATTACCGTACGTATGGGATCAACGTCGCTAACTGTGGATCAATGGAAAGGTGTTACTAAATCGGATGAGTCACGTTTCTTACTATGCCATGCGAATGGCTGCTCAAAGCAGGCATTGCACTGTGGACACCCTATGGGTGAAATCCAGCTGGACTTCCATGGGACCTGTAGGTGAATACATGCAGAATAACGTGGCTAGCAGCTGCACAGTCAGCAGAGCAAGTGTGGGGAGGGCAGTAGTGGTGGGGGTTACAGGTAGGTGGCCAGTATGCTGCAGGAGAAAAGCCGAGCACTGGGAGGGAAGTGCCGTTCTAAACCGAAGCCTACACTAATATTTTTTGTAAATATTAAGTGGAGCCTTTACTTTCTTGATGACTACCCAAAAAGATCTAGTGTCACCTCCGCTTTGGTTAGCACCTACAAAAAAAATTATGCTTAAAATGCAACAAAAGCATCGATTTACCTATTTGCGCCTGACTTTTAACCATTCGTAACTTTCAGAGAAGCATCTTGAGTGGCTAATTTTGAGTAAATCCTACATTTCTCATGTTGTCGTGTTAAAAATTTGCTTCTTCTGTCAAAAAACAGCAGAGTTTACACAATGTCATCTCACTGATACATCGTTCAATCACAGTTGCGGAAGAATGCGAGAGAATTCTTAAACAGTAGTTTATTAAGTAAGAAAGTGAGGACAGGTAAGGTCAATAGCTTATGAAAAGCACATCCTCAGTACGAAGAGGAATGTGTAATTTCACTTACGTTGTTCCAAAACCAACACTATTTCTCGTTTGACCAGATAACAATGGCCCTTATAAATTACATTATTTTCTCAATAAAGTCTATAGTTAGTGGAATGACGTGGAGGATAACGAAGTTTCGCGTATTAACCACATGGAAAAATACTCTCCTATTCGCATGCTATCGTTTGCCAAAATCTCGTTCCGACTTCTCGAACCATTCTGGCTTTATCGCAATCGCAAATGAGTGAGCTACATATGATCAATTTTATCGACATTGGTGACAGATAGAGATCTCCACCCAAGTCTAAAAAAAAATTCAGTATGTTAACTGAATTTCATACACGATATAATATGCATCAAACGCAAATCATAAACTACTATTTTTCCGTTGGACCCTTTTTCGAAGTTCGTGCAGTGTCTTACTTAAACGTAAATATGACAATAGCTATGAACATTAACAAAATAATGGACACGTCATCATGTAGTTGACATATGGAGTTATAATTAACGCTAAAATTAAATTTTTTTACTGAACAGCCGGCCGGAGTGGCCGAGCGGTTCTGGGCGCTACAGCCTGGAACCGCGCGACCGCTACGGTCGCAGGTTCGAATCCTGCCTCGGGCATGGATGTGTGTGATGTCCTTAGGTTAGTTAGGTTTAAGTAGCTCTAAGTTCTAGGGGACTGATGACCTCAGATGTTAAGTCCCATAGCGCTCAGAGCCAATTTTTACTGAACAGTTTCCGTAAAATCACTCAACTAACCCAGAGCTTCGGACGAAAATTGGTCACTGCGGACCAGCCACCATGTCCCGCGTGGACTCTAGTAATCGAAGACACCATGACAGACAGCTGTTGACCACATGAACATTGCTACAGACCACCTTCATCGTATCGTGCTTTGTGATATTACTGATGGCGATGGTATCTTTCAGTAAGGTAAATGTACCTGTCACAAGGGCGGAATCATGTTACCATGGTTTGAGGAGAAAATTTAATCAACTCACGCTGATGTCTTCGCCACAAAATTCGTATGATCAGGTGGAACACATGCAGGATGCTATTGAGCACCAGCTCGGTGCCCACAAACCAGCGGCCCAAAGTTGACGGGAGCTGTCCTACCTGTGCATAGAAGTGTGGTGTCACACACCTCCACAAGAACTTGTTGAATCCATGATGTGCAGAATCGTTCCTGTATTGATTTACTAAGGTGAACAGCACTCAAGCAGGCATTCACAATGTTTAGGCTTTTCAGTGTCTGTTTGGTTAGACGAACCCTCTATACTTCAGAGGACAAATGCGTGCGAGAGGTATCATTGTCTTTTATGTACTTATTTGAATCGGCTCACCCTTTTTCACTTTTGTAAGTTGCTTTTGATGAGCACAGACTTTTTCTACATCCCATAAATTATGTTGGCTCTGGTTCTACACATAAAATTGCCAAGGAAATGAAATAAGGGGAAGCAGTCACCCTGAGTAAAATTGTGCATCAGCAGATTGCATGTACTATCATTAGCTCAAAAATATCTTCTGAATATACGTACCAGCAGTTTAAGCTCGTTATTGTGCTTGGAGAGGTACCTAAGACAGGCCGCTTGCACAACTGAGCCATTTTTAGTTATAGAAGAACGTCTTTCAAACAAAAGCTGCTTAGCTTGAAGCACTACATAGTGTCATGATCATCATTTTTTTCGTAGGTGAAAGGGTGGAGGAGATATGATGATCAACTTTGTTGTTTTAAATGGATTGGCACATTCTGTTATTTACCTTTTAATAAAAGGGGTATCCATAAAGTAGATTATGTTTTGGTTTTAAAAGAAAAGTATAGGAAAAAAGATGTTTTATTAACTTGAAGGCGATACTTCAACACTGCTTACTTGCATAGTCTCAACATCCATTTAGGCATTTATCATAGCGGCGAACAAGCTTTGAAATACCATTGTCAACAAATTCTGCTGCCCTAGACCTCAACCAGTTAGTCACGTTCTCCCGCAGTTCCGTGTCGTCGTCAAAGTGCTGCGTTACGAGCCAGATTTTCATCATTTTGAACAATTTTAATCACCGGGTGCAAGATCCGGACTATATGGTGCATGAGGAAATATCCCCCTTCCTGAATAGTAATTCTCCAGTGCGATTTACTGTGTATGTCCAGTATCATCGTACCAGAACTTTCCTGTAAGCTTATTCTGAACTACTCTTCATAAGTTTTCCAAAATGTGACAAAACTGACAAGAAGCACGCCTTTCCTGTCCCAAAAAAAAGCAGTCGCTATGATCTTTCTTTACTGGAGACAAAGTTTGCAAGCACTTTCGTGCTTTTTTGGGAGAATTTACGTACCCTCATTCCACAGACATTAACTTTGTCTCGCAGTTCACATGTTTGACCCAAGCCCTGTCTCAAGTAATGACACATCTTTTTCGTAAGAATCCAGAAATGCGGATGACGCGGACAAACGGTGGTTCTTACTGTTTTACATCAAGATTTTTGGCTTTCAACTTGCACAAAACTTGTGATAGCTTAGTCTCTGTGCAACGATTTAATGCGTCAAACTTCGTAAAGTTTCTGACGAACTAAACAAGAGCTCCATCATTGAAAATCGGCGGTTTTCTCTAATCTTCTCATCGACTTTTACGACCAGTTCAGCAGCACATCGCTTGATCACCCACTTCGCTCTTCATCGTCAACATCAGTTTGGCCACTTTAAACCTAATGCATCATTGGCGCACTCCACCTTCTGCACACTTCCCGCAGCTGCCCATAAATTTCAATCAGTCCATGGTTTTTGCCAACAATAATCTTATTTAAGTCTGCAGGCTATAGTGGCCATGGTCACTGAAGTTAAGATCTTCTGCGTTGTTTGGCCACGTCATATTTGTTCAAAAAATGGACGTTTCGAAACTTCCTGGCAGATTAAAACTGTGTGCTGGACCGAGGCTCGAACTCGGGACCTTTGCCTTTCGCGGGCAAGTGCTTGTGAGGACGGGTCGTGATTTGCTCTTGGGTAGCTCAGATGGTAGAGCACTTGCCCGCGAAAGGCAAAGGTCCCGAGTTCGAGCCTCGGTCCGGCACATAATCTGCCAGGAAGTTTCGTATCATCGCACACTCCGCTGCAGAGTGAAAATTTCATTCTGCAGTCGAAGGTTCGATTTCTCTGGTGGGATCTGCTTCAGGATCTTGTGATGTCCACTGTACAGTAGATTGAACATAGTTACAGCTCGTGGGATTTTCAGTTGCGCCATACATTTAAATAGCGGAAAACCGTACGAATCTCACGTTGGTACCGCTGGATGCCGACTGAACGGACAAACGCGCAGGCAACAATAGGCCTATGGCCGCACTATCCCCACTCATTGTTGCTGCAGGCTGAAACGTAATCTACTTTCTGGATAGCGCACAATGCGTTAGGCTGGTCAGTAATTATATCAGACCATGGTGTCAACCTTTTACAAACGCGTAAAATGAGGTTAGGATGAAATGTACAGCAAGTAGTTTAATGACTTCAGATAAGGTTGTTACAATATGTGTTCCAATTGGTGACCATTAGCAGTCATACATGCTATGAAACGATTAGATGTGCAGGAGATCTTCTAGGTTTCATCCGTGCTGAAAGCAGAACAACCTCGTGCAATACGACTTTTTATGTCTCCGCGAGTTGGTATTTCATTGTAAACATTATCCCACTATCCCACAGACGAAAGTCCAGAGGCGTTAGGTCTGGCGAACGTGCAGGCTATTTTGCGTTGGCGGAACGACCAATTCAATGCTCTTAAAATCTGTTGTTCAGAACCTCAGTAGCTCTTCATACAGAATGTGCAGGACATACATCATGTTGGTACCACACGACTTGTCGTATATCCACTAAATCTCCTTTTAGTAATAGTGGCAGTATCCCTGTTAAGAAATCACCTGGCGCCTTTTAAGTTCCTATCAATAAAATATGGTCGAATGATTCTATTATTCAGAAGACCGTGCCACACTTTGACTGACCAAGGTGGTTTGTTCACTTCTCTCAGCCACTGTGGGTTTTCAGAGGACCAATAGTGAATGTTGCGAAGATTAACGTCCCCATCATTTGTAAATAACGTCTCGGTCAAGAACGTGTAATCTGCTTGCAGTTTCCGTAGCACTCATTCGGAGAATTGCACTCCTCATCGAAAGTCGTTGCCAAGGAGCTCTTGTGAAATGATAATATGGTATGGGTGAAAGCTGTTGGAAATTAGTATTCACGGAACACTTAGTCGCTATTCGATTGCTGATATGAACCGTTGACTTTTTCTATTATCAACGGGTTTCGGGTTCCCTGAAACTATATGAAGATACATAGTTAAGGCTAACCGGCCATTGACCTTCTTCTTCAGTGCGGATGCACACATATTGCCTGAACTCTTGAGGGACTCAGTTAGATTGTCTGCCACGAGTAATGAGTGTAATGGGCAGAGGCACTACGAATGTAGTGTGTGGACATTAAGTTGGGAATGTGGGTCTCACAGGGGGCGTGCAAGGGATAATTCCCTGCAGTCGCACTTCCCTCTGTGCTCTGTGCTTCAGATGGATGCCGGCACAGTACCTCAGCGTGTTCGATCAGAGAGGCACTGGCCCTGTATAATAAAAGATCAACTTGAACGGATGTCCTGTGGCGTCCGCCCAGACCAAACGCAACGAACGCTACCGGAAAGAAAGAAAGGAAAAAAAAAGTGGATAGAGCGTTTGCCAGTCGGGGCACACATTTTCAACTGTTCCCATTGATGTATGTCAACGCCTGTCGGCAGCTTAGGGTCTTGATTTAATTATCATTTCGTTTCCTGAAATGTTTGTATTATCTTAAGAAAGGTGTTGCACGATCAGGATATCTCTCACCGTAGAATCGCACACATACCCTCATATTTTGGCACCATTCGTCGTATATAAAAATCATATCAAGTTTCTCATCTTTTCCGTGGGACATTGTGAAGATCTGATAATTTCATGAAAACGTCGTCTACTCGCTACGACAGCAAACACACGAACCCTGTAGGCGTGGAATGTTGTTTACATTCGATTGTCTTGGTGCAACAGATAAATACACGTAAGCTGCAGCGAGTGGAATATTGTTTACATTCGATGGTCTTGGTGCAACAGATAAACACACGAAAGCTGCAGTGAGTGGAATGTTGCTTACAAAAAAATGGTTCAAATGGCTCTGAGCACTATGGAACTTAACATCTGAGGTCATCAGTCTCCTAGAACTTAGAACTACTTAAACCTAACTAACGTAAGGACATCACACACATCCATGCCCGAGGCAGGATTCGAACCTGCGACCGCAGCGGTCGCGCGGTTCCAGACTGAAGCGCCTAGAACCGCTCGGCCACTTCGGCCGGCTGTTACTTACATTCAGTGGCCTTGGTACAACAGATAAACACACGAAAGCTGCAGCGAGTGGAATGTTGCTTACATTCGATGGTCTTGGTGCAACAGATAAACGCACGAAAGCTACAGTGATTGGAATGTTGGTTACATTCGATGTAACTTGTGCAGTAAAGCAACCACGTAGTTTACCTCTTCTTCCTCGCTGAAACTCCACGTTCAAGGGACCCAATACATCAGTAAACCCCACAGAACCTAATGCACTGTACGCGTTTAGAAATGCATTATTAAAAGGTAAATACTAGAACACACAAATCCATTTAAAATAACAAAATTGTGTACTAGCATCTCATCTACCCCTCCACCTACGAAAAAGCGATGAACACCTCACTGTGTTCCTCTTCAAGCTCAGCAGCTAATGTTTGAAATATTTTTTCCTATCACTAAAAGTGGGTGATTTATCGAGGTGGCCTGTCTTAAGTGCCTCACTTTGTGCACTTCCTCTTCTACAAACATATCTCTTCATCCATTTGTCGTTTGGGCAATTAAGATAATAAGTTACTTTTTTAAAAATTATAATAAACATGTAATACTAGTCTTTAGCTTGACATTGCTATTTTACTATAATATGTCCTACTGACGTGTTGTGTTGAATGGCCATGGGAAAATCACAGATCTGCATCTAGTACCAGAGCTGAGGTACTGATGGTAAGGTCAGTTCTGCGAAAGTTGCACAGCTCGAGTGTTGAACAGGTAAAAGTTGCGTTCGCCATTTCAGCCGAGTCAGTGTTCGTTATTACTGATGATACAGCCTGCATCCGACAAACACTTGACGACATTGTGTTTAAGTGCTCATATGTCGATCAGCCCAAGCTCAGGACTGAATGACCAGACACAGTTCCCTTACCTGCCACTTCTAACTGCAGACACTACTCATAATCGCATCCAGGTCATGTTATAAATTACCCCTCTTACTCCCATACTACAGTTTCCTTTATTTCAGTTAGTATAATTCCTCTCATTGTGTCAAAAAATTTAAAAAAGAAACTAACCTCCTTCTGAAGAGGCCATGAAGGCCCAATGCTACTGACTGGCCGCCGTGTCATCCTCAGCTCATAGGCGTCACTGGATGCGGATATGGAGGGGTGTATGGTCAGCATACTGCTCTCCCAGCCGTATGCCAGTTTCCGAGACTGGAGCCGCTACTTCTCAATCAAGTAGCTACTTAGTTTGCCTCACAAGGGCTGCTGAGTGGACCCCCCTTGCCAACAGCGCTCGGCTGATCAGATGGTCATCCATCCAGCCCTTAACTTTAGTTATCTGACTGGAACCGATGTTAGCACTGCGAGAAGACCGTTGGCTTTAAAAAAAAATATTTTGTATAATCACAGTGCTTTGCTCACCTGCTTAATGTAATTACTGTATCTTATCTGTTTGTGAAAATTAGAAGATTAGATGGATATGTAGCAGTTTAAGATAGGGAAGATAGATTTGGTGAAATATTTTGGAGCGCACAAGTTACAGCCAGGTGTGGGCTGAATTGCAGTAAGTTACCATGACCAGCAGTTGCGAACAGGAATGGAGGCCACAGAGGCCATCGAAACGCTGAAAAGAGTAAATGCATGTCGCAAGCTATAGGCAGAAGGGGCCCACTGGCGCAACCGGGGTGTGGGGCATACGTGACTCGGAGTGATGCGTTAGTGAAACAGAGGTGCACAGCCGAGTATAAATAGGTGTTATTTTCTAACGAGATGCATTCAAGTGTGGCAGCTTCCCTGGACGGCGGGGCGTGTCACACTACCGGCGACACACGGCAGCAGATGGGGCGACAGCGCCCTTGTCGTTGGTTCGACCCTCTGAGGCTGACGTGGTGTCCACAGGCAGCCAGGGCGGGTCACTCTTCGGCTCGCTACCGCGGGCAGTCGTCTCGTCTCCCGCCACACACCGGAGACTTACAAGGCGAGGGCCGCAGGTCCGGATGCCGGGACGGGGGCGGTCGTTGCCGCCGCGTTCCCAGCTACGCCAGCCGAGGAAGAAGCAGCAGCGGGGCCGGCCTATGGCTCCTGGCGGAGTAGCACGGAGTCAACGGGGATGGTGGCCGCTGAGTCGGCTGCTGGCGCAGCCATCCTGACATAATCGGAACTCTACAGCTGGCGAACAAGGCCGGCACGACACAGCGTTGCGTTGCATAGGCCGCCGGGGTGCTTCCGCAGCAATGCGGGGCCTGTGATGTGGACCAAGGTGAACTGAGCTCTGTACTGGAAACGAATAAATCATTTGGAAAGTTCTCGCCGAGTTTTAATACGGCAACTCCTGGCAGCCATCCACTACATTTGGTGTCAATACGCCGCACTTGGCGGCTGATGCCACAACAGCTAGATCACTTAACTAATGTGCAGGTACTGAATAGAATTTGGGAGAAGAGGAATTTGTGGCACAACTTGACTAGAGGGGGGATCGGTTGGTGGGACACATTCTGAGACATCAAGGGATTACCAATTTAGTACTGGAGGGTAGTGTGGAGGGTAAAAACCGGAGAGGGAGACCAAGGGACCAATACACTAAGCAGATTCAGAAGCATGTAGGTTGTAGTAGTTATTTGGAGATGATGGAGCTAGCACAGGATAGAGCAGCTAGGAGAGTTACTTCAAACCAGTCTTCGGACTGAAGAGCAAAACAACAAAAACACATCTGTTTGTAATTTAGGACCTATTAAAGACAAGATTGTTTTGTTCAGCCACATCTTTGGAATATGTCACGAATGTCACCAAAGTTTATTGTTCAATTATCTTCTTTCTTGAACAGTTGTAATCTCTGAATAGTTCGTTAGTTGATGTGTCACATATTTCGTCTTAGTTAAATAATCTGACATCGCATTTATACAAAAATAATCCCTCTTATTTTAATCCTCACTCTAAGATTAAGATATTTCATCTATGGAAATGAAGATACTCTGTAGAAGCATTAGTTTATTTTAATTCAAAAAAGTTTCACTGCACCACATACACTACTGGACATTAAAATTGCTACACCACGAAGATGAAGTGCTACAGACGCGAAATTTAACCGACAGGAAGAAGATGCTGTGACATGCAAATGATTAGCTTTTCAGAGCATTCACGCAAGATTGGCGGCGGTGGCGACACCTACAACGTGCTGACATGGGGAACGTTTCCAACCGATTTCTCATACACAAACATCAGTTGACTGGCGTTGCCTATGAAACGTTGTTGTGATGCCTCGTGTAAGGAGGACAAATGCGTACCATCACGTTTCCGACTTTGATAAATGTCGGATTGTAGCCTATCGCGATTTCGGTTTATCGTATCGCGACATTGCTGTTCCCGTTGGTCGAGATCCAATAACTGTTAGCAGAATATGGAATCGGTGGGTTCAGGAGGGTAATACGGAACGCCGTGCTGGATCCCTACGGCCTCGTATCACTAGCAGTCGAGATGACAGGCATCTTATCCGCATGGCTGTAACGGATAGTGCAGCCACGTCTCGATCCCTGAGTCAACAGATGGGGACGTTTGCAAGACAACAACCATCTGCACGAACAGTTCGACGACATTTGCAGCAGCATGGACTACCAGCTCGGAGACCATGGCTGCGGTTACCCTTGACGCTGCATCACAGAGAGGAGCGCCTGCGATGGTGTACTCAACGACGAACCTGGGTGCACGAATGGCAAAACGTCATTTTTTCGGATGAATCCAGGTTCTGTTTACAGCATCATGATGGTCGCATCCGTGTTTGGCGGCATCGCGGTGAACGCACATTGGAAGCGTTATTCGTCCCCGCCATACTGGCGTATCACCTGGCGTGATGGTATGGGATGCCATCGGTTACACGTGTCGGTCACCTCTTGTTCGCATTGACGGCACTTTGAATAGTGGATGGTTCATTTCAGATGTGTTACGACCAGTGGCTCTACCCTTCAATCGATCCCTGCGAAACCCTACATTTCAGCAGGATAATGCACGATCGCATGTTGCAGGTCCTGTACGGGCCTTTTTGGATACAGAAAATGTTCGACTGCTGCCCTGGCCAGCACATTCTCCAGATCTCTCTCCAATTGAAAACGTCTGGTCAATGGTGGCCGAGCAACTGGCTCGTCACAATACGCCAGTCACTACTCTTGATGAACTTTGGTATCGTGTTGAAGCTGCATGCGCAGCTGTACCTGTACACTCCATCCAAGCTCTGTTTGGCTCAATGCCCAGGCGTATCAAGGCCGTTATAACGGCCAGAGGTGGTTGTTCTGGGTACTGATTTCTCAGGATCTATGCACTCAAATTACGTGAAAATGTAATCACATGTCAGTCCTAGTATAATATATTTGTTCAATGAATACCCGTTTATCATCTGCATTTCTTCTTGGTGTAGCAATTTTATCTTTGTACAACCGATAACCAGTTCGTGAAACAAATTTAATAAATATTGTAGAATTTTAGACCAGCGTTCTGTGTGTCTCATTCATAATGCTATTCTGAGATTAAGATTGGCGCGGGAGAGGATATTATGATGGTCCGCAACGAAGCGGTCAGAAGAGTGATGACAGAAAAAAGAAGGTTGAGTGGCGGAGGGCAGGTCGCCAGCAGATGCGGTCCCCGGGAAGCACCCCCGTGCGATGAGAAGCTCTAGCGGCTGCGCCGGCGCTCGGGCAGGAAGTGCGTCCATCATAAAGCAATGAAACGCGGTGATTGGGCCGCGACATTTCGGCGCTGGCCCGGAAGTTGCTGCATAATGGAGGAGGGCAGAGCAGCGCAGGCGGCCGAGGACCGATCATTGCACGCCGCAGCGCCGTGAAAAATGACGCCGAGCCCACATAAAGAGTGACGTCACACGGAGGAGACTCAGTCCATCTTTTAGTCATCACGGCGTTCCGCGTCGCCGCGCCGCGATAGCGGGGGCGCACCCCCGCCGCCGACCTCTCGTGCAGAGGCCATTACCGCTCATTTTCGTCCCCTGTGGCTCGCGACAAACACACATCCCCTTCATATTGGTCACAACTGCAAACTAAAGGGCCATTCCATTGATATTTATTTATTGAGTCTGTACATTATAGCCAATTACCTAATGTTCTGAGCATGTTAGACAAAAAGACAAAGGAATTAATGACATTAGTTGGCAGAGGGCAATGATTTAAATCATTGGAGAATGTTGAAAATTTGTGCCAGGCCAGGATTAGGACCCGGGTCTCCTGATTTCGTAAGAGGTGGTGCTGCTGCCAGTGTAGCGACAATCAGTAGTGACTGAGGTCACAGGTGGCCCGCAAAGGAATCTACGTTGATAGAAGCAAGCGCTGTGTGCAACATATGCAGTAAACACAGCCTCTGAACAGCTAACAATATGACTGCAATAACATTTAAACAGCAATACCAATCTGGAAACCCATAACTCATTAAAAATCACAACAAAACACAGCAATGATATACACTGAACACTCAAAGAAACTGGTACATCTCCCTAATATCGTGTAGGGCCCCCGCAAGCACGCAGAAGTGCCGCAACACATCGTGGCATGGACTAGACTAATGTCTCAAGTAGTGCCGGAGGGAACTGACACCATGAATCCTTCAGGGCTGTCCATAAATCTGTAAGAGTACAAGGTGGTGGAGATCTCTTCCGAACAACACGTTGCTAGGATTCCCAGATATGCTCAATAATGTTCACGTCTGCGGAGTCTGGCGGCAAGCGGAAGTGTTTAAACTCAGAAGAGTGTTACCGGAGCTATTCTGTAGCAATTCTGGGCGTGTGGGGTGTCGCATTGTCCTGCTGGAATGGCCCAACTCCGTCGAAATGTAAAATGGACATGAATGGATGCAGGTGAACATACAGGTTGCTTACGTACGTGTCACCTGCCAGAGTCGTATGTACACGTGACAAGGGTCCATTTCACTCCAACTGCACACTTCCCACACCATTACAGAGCCTCCACCAGCTTGAGCAGTCTCCTGCTGACATGCAGCGTCCATAGATGCATGAGGCTGTCTCCATAGCCGTACACGTTCATTCCGCTAGATAAAATTTGAAACGAGACTCATCTGACCAGGTAATATGTTTCCAGTCATCAACAGTCCAATGTCGTTGTTGACGCGCCCAGGCGAGGCGTAAAGCTTTGTGTCGTGAAGTCATTAAGGGTGCACGAGTGGGCCTTCAGCTCCTGATCCCCATATCTATGTCGTTTCGCACGCTGACATTTGATGATGGCTCAGCATTGAAATCTGCACCCGTATGCGGAAGGGTTGCACTTCTGTCACGTTGAACTATTCTCTTCAATTGTTGTTGGTCACGTTCTTGCAGGATCTTTTTCCGGCCGCAGCGATGTCGGAGATTTGATGTTTTATCGGATTCCTGATATTCACGGTACTCTCGTGAAGAGGTCGTGAGCGAAAATCCCCACTTCATCGCTACCTCGGAGATGCTGTGTCCCATCGTTCGTGCGCCAACTATAACACCACGTTCAAACTCACTTAAATCTTGATAGCCTGTCATTGTAGAATACCAGTTTCTTTGGCGCTACAGTATATAAACCCACAATGAACACAATTTAGTTATAATCAGTGGGGATCATTTTGTGAAACCTGTTCAAAATGGCTCTGAGCACTGTGGGACTTAACTTTTGTGGTCATCAGTCCCCTAGAACTTAGAACTACTTAAATCTAACTAACCTAAGGACATCACACACATCCATGCCCGAAGCAGGATTCGAACCTGTGACCGTAGCGGTCGCGCGGCTCCAGACTGTAGCGCCTAGAACCGCTCGGCCACTCCTGCCGGCTGTGAAACCTGTCGTCCACCAGAGTTTCAACAGGCACGAAATTCAGCTCAAAGTTATAACGATACCGATCTTGTTGCAGTGGAGCGTCTGGAGGAATCGGACATGGACGTAATGTAGTTGGTCCCTTCACAAACAGCGAAATTGTTAACTAAATTGTTCAGCTATAGGTAGTATATTCTGTAAGAATAATATACGTGCGACCAAAATCAGGTGAAGAAATATGTTGATGTAATGATGCCATTTCCAAATACCTTTTGACCGTTCGTCGATATGGAACTGTCTTCAACACTATTCGCAAAGCTGAATAACATGGGGACTTTACGAACTGGACTTTCACTACGACACAGTTCTCACGTAAATTCTAAAAAACTGCTCTTGAAGATTAGAAGATTTCTGATGCTGCTGAATATAGTACATTTTAACGACTTTACAAATCCGTCGGTGGCTGAGAGCGTAACGTGAAAGTTGTAACGTTACGCATATATGGGCTAGATAATTGGAAATAGTGCACGGTAAGTTGAGAAGCTGTGCGGCCCCAGGGCAGATGCAAAGGCGTGCTACGGCGGGCCGCCGTGACAGCACCTCGCGAGCCGCGTGCCTTAGCAAAGAACCTCATGTGGGAAAATCGGGAAGCTGGGAATTTGATCGATTGTTACTCGTATGTGCTTTGTGCAGGTGACGCTCCAGGAAACGGCGGTGTGTCAGAAAATTTTTAAAATGACCAAGTTACAGCTCTTTGAGATTCGACAATAACTCACAGTCAGATATTAGTACAAATATGATTACAACTGCGATCTCCTAAAAATGAGGCACATCCCAAAGCACAACAATATCTCAAAACGTTTAAAACTGCGGAAGTTAATATTTCACAGAAACCTCTGAATTGTAGTTGTTGTGGTCTTCAGTTCTGAGACTGGTTTGATGCAGCTCTCCATGCTACTCTATCCTGTGCAAGCTTCTTCGCCTCCCAGTACCTACCGCAACCTACATCCTTCTGAACCAGTTTAGGGTATTCATCTCTTGGTCTCCCTCTACGATTTTTAACCTCCACGCTGCCTTCCAATGCTAAATTGCTGATCCCTTGATGCCTCAGAATATGCCCTGCCAACCGATCCCTTCTTCTAGTCAAGTTGTGCCACAAATTTCTCTTCTCTCCAATTCTATTCAATACCTCCTCATTAGTTATGTGATCTTCAGCACTCTGCTGTAGCACCACATTTCGAAAGCTTCTATTCTCTTCTTGTCTGACCTATTTATCATCCATGTTTCACTTCCATACATGGCTACACTCCATACAAATACTTTCAGAAACGACTTCCTGACACTTAAACCTATACTCGATGTTAAAAAATTTCTCTTCTTCAGAAACGCTTTCCTTGCCATTGCTAGTCTACATTTTATATCCTCTCTACTTCGACCATCATCAGTTATTTTGCTCCCCAAATAGCAAAACCCATTTACTACTTTATGCGTCTCATTGCCTAATCTAATTCCCGCAGCATCGCCCGATTTAATTCGACTACATTCCATTATCTTCGTTTTTCTTTTGTTGATGTTCATCTTATATCCTCCTTTCAAGACACTGTCCATTCCGTTCAACTGCTCTTCCAAGTCCTTTGCTGTCTCTGACAGAATTACAATGTCATCGCCGAACTTTGAAGTATTTATTTCTTCTCCATGGATCTTAATACCTACTCCGAATTTTTCTTTTGTTTCCTTTACTGCTTGCTCAGTAAACAGATTGAATAACATTGGAGAGACGCTTCAACCCTGTCTCACTCCCTGCCCAACCACTGCTTCCCTTTCATGTCCCTCGACTCTTATAACTGCCATCTGGTTTCTGTACAAATTGTAAATAGCCTTTCGCTCCCTGTATTTTACCTCTGCCACCTTCAGAATTTGAAAGAGAGTATCTATTTTATTTAGTGAGTTACATCTTTTCCATAACTCAAATGTTTGTCAGAACATTGTATTCTCCACTTTCACACAACAAAGGAATACAGCATGAATAGCTTATATTTTCTTATACTTGCGTTTTCATTTACCGGTTCCTGTTCGATCACCGAAGTTAAGCACAGTTGGGCTTGGCTGTCACCTGGATAGGTGAACGCCCGGTCTACCGAGCGGTATTGGCAAGCGGAGTGCACCCAGCCCCTGTGAGGCAAATTGAGGAGCTACTTGACTAAGAAGAGGCGGCTCCGGTCACGAACACTGACAACGGGCTGGAGAGTGGTGTGCTGACCGCATGTCCCTCTATTTCCATATCTGGTGACGCCAAGGCGGACGATGACACGGCGATCGGTGAGTACCGTTGGGCCTTCTGACGCCTGTTCGGACTGAGTTTAGTTCGTGTTTTTATTGAACGTACAGTTTACTAGGTACCCAGTAATATTATTTAAATGTTGATTGCAAGTGGTATTAAAAAACTGCCCTAATCTAAAAGTGGTCAATCGCATGTGTCAGCTGACACCAAGAGAGTGTCAAGAATCACTTCTGTCAAGCAGGCATAAATAATTATTTTAAAAGTACTTAAGGACAATCTGTTGTCATTTAACGTGAGCGCACTTGCGCAATATTACTTTTATTTATTATACGTGGGTAATCCTACAAGTAAGATCTCCTATTTTTTTATAAGTACAGAACTCTGTGTGGCAGATGGTCACACTGTTATGAAGAGTGCTTCACGCGCGGTGTCTAAACATGCGTACGCCGCGCTGAGGCGCTCAGTCCTGGCTTGGCAGCAGTTGACAATGGAGCTCCCGTTGGATGTTACCGCCAAGTGCGAATTACGCGCAGTTATTCGGTTTTTGAACGCAAAGGACACTGTGCCGATTGAAATCCATCACCAAATCACGGAAGTGTATGGTGAGTCGTGCATGGATGTCAAAAATGTTCGTAAGTGGTGTAGAGAGTTTGCAGCTGGTCTGACCGAAATTCGCGACGAATTGTATTACAATTCATTTTGGTAGAAATCCAAGAAATGGTGGTAAACCACCTAATGATAAAAGGGATAAGAATATTATGAATTTAATTTCAGTTTTTATATTTCTAGCTGAATAGATCTGATTTATAAAAAATAGATTTATTTGCTTAAATAATAGGACCATAATTAATCTTAATAGTGAATAAATAATAAAGTATAGTTCTCAAATGTTTTCTCTAACTGTTAGGGATCTAATTATTCACCCTAAATGTCTAATTGAGGAATATGCTAGAAGTTGTCGTAGCGATGTTTGATTTAAACCACCTATTGCCCCAATAATAATTCTTAGAATAATAATTGTTCAAATGAAAGTTCTTAGTTGAATACAATAAGATAATACTATTATTGGGGCAATTTTTTGTCATGTTATTAGTGTTAAACAGTTATTTCATCTTGAAGCTCCTATTACTTCTGGAAATCAGAAATGAAAGGGTGCAGCCCCATTCTTTAATAATAATCTAGATCTAATTATTATTGATGGAATAAATTCTGTTTCTCATCCTATTGGATACTTTATCTGAATCAGCAAAATTGAAAATAATAGTATTGTCGATGCTATTGCTTGGACAATAAAATATTTAATTGATGATTCATTTATTATTATATTTTTATTTCTTGTTAGGAGTGGAATAAATGAAAGTAAGTTGATCTCAAGTCCTATTCAAACTCCGAATCAGGAGTTTAATGAAATGGACAGGATCGTTCCTATCATTAATGTTGATAGGAAGAGAAGTTTTGTAGAGTTGTTGGTCATTAAAAAGGAGAGGATTGATACCTCTATAAATGGGGTATGAACCCATTAGCTTGTTTAGCTTACCTTTTTACATTAAGGTGTATGATGCGCGTTAGTTTTTGATACTAAAGGAGGTAGTTTAATTCTGTCTTATGTAATTTTTAATGAAGGTAATTTTATTTACTTGATTTACCCTATCAAGGTAACCCTTTAATCAGGCACTTCATTTATATTTAATATATAAATTAAAATTTTTTTTAGAAATTTGTTTATGTATTATTTTGGTTATTTCTAATTAATTTATCTCGGTTAGGATAATCTGAATATATATTATATATAATAAATAATTTATATTAATATATTACATTTAATTAAATTTAAATACTTATAATGTTATTTTATAATTATTAAATGATTATTTTAATACATTTATTTACCTAGGATTATAGCTACTTATGTTTTTAGCTTAAAATAGGTTATTATATTATAAATTATATAATAATATGTAAATTAATATTAAATATTATTATAATTGGATATAATAAATATAATTAATATTATTAAATATAAAATTTTATATTAATATAACTAATTATATTAATTATAATAATATAATTTAATATATTATCTATAATTAAATTATTTAACTAATTAATATTTAAGTTAACTTAATATAAAGTTAATTTTATATTAATAACATATTACATTAATTTACATAATTATATTAAATATATTTATTATATTATTTAATCTTTCTTTATTATTAGTGAAAAGAAAGATTAAATAAGAAAGAATATAATACATTTATCGGTATACATGTTCCATATTAATCTTTATTTATATATAATAGAGAAGTTGTTGTGGTCATTCTAGGGTGCGTTTCTTTTTTTTTGTTATTTTTGTGTTTCTTTTCTTTTGTTTTTCTTTAAATATTTGAATCGTTTATTTTTTCTTATTTTTATAAATTTTTAAATTTCTTATTTTGTTTCCAAAAGTTTTATTCTTGCTTATTTATTCACTTTTTCTTTGTATTATATGTAAGTTTTGTTAAACTAAATGTTCTATTTTGCAGTAATTTGATTTAATTATCAAGTGATTTTGGATTTAGCAATTGATTTAGTATCGGCATAATTCGTGCCAGCAGCCGCGGTTATACGATTGATACAAGTGAATATTATTGGTTAAAACAGTTATTTATATTTTTAGGGTTAAAATATAAATTTGTAAGGTGAAATGTTAAAATTTATTTATAGCTCTTTTTATGAATCTGTGAAATTTGAATAATAAACTAGGATTAGATACCCTATTATTTTAAATGTTAATTATATTTACCAGGGTACTATTAGTTAAGGTCTTTAAACCCAAAGAATTTGGCGGTATCTCATTCCATTCAGAGGAACCTACCCCATGATTGATAATACACGATTTACTCTACTTAATTTATTTGTTTGTATATCTCTGTTATCAGAGAATCTTTTTAGAGTTATAATTCTCAAGATTTATAATTATAAAGTATTTCAGGTCAAGGTGCAGCTTATAATTAAGAGGAGGTGGGTTACAATAGATTTTTGTTTATAACGGATTTGATGGTGAAATACTATTAATGAAGGTGGATTTGATAGTAATTTAATTTATTTAATTTAACTGATATTGGCTCTGAGGTGTGTACACATCACCCGTCGCTCTCATTATTGATTATTCTATTTTATTACTTTAATTTAGCTTCAATTTAGATGAGATAAGTCGTAACATAGTAGATGTACTGGAAAGTGTATCTAGGAAGAGTTTCAAGATATAACTTATTAGTAAAGTGTTTCATTTACACTGAAAATTTTTCTGTGCAAATCAGGATATCTTGATTATTTATTTTATTATATTTATTTTTTGTTTATTTAATTATTTAATAAAAATAATTTTGTCGAATTTTGTCTTAGTATATTTTGTAGAATTGATTTTTTATATTATAGTTTATTGGTAATGTAATTGTTTTATGAAATATTATTTTAAATTTTTAAAAGTAGATTTTATTTATTGTACCTTTTGTATCAGGGTTTATCAAAATTTTAGTATTTACTTTACTTGTCTCGATTTGGGTTGATTTATAAATAATTTATAGTTAATGTATCATAATTATTATTAAATTATTTATAGAAATGAGATGTTAATCGTTTCCCAAGATATCTAGTTTCTTAAGAAAAAATTTAATTTTTTGAAGTTAATTGTTTTTATTTAATTTTTTAGGTATAAATATTAACTTATTTATTCTTTAAGGGATAAGCTTTGAAGTTAATAACCTATAATTTGTTTTAATAAAATATAATAGTAAGCTTTAAACCAGCTATCTTTAAGATTACGTTTTAGTTCATTATTTTTATTTTTGATTTTATAATTATTTTAGGTTTTTTATTAAGATTATAAATTTAATTTTGAAATTTTTGTAATAATGATAGAATTAGTATATTTATTTGTATATAATTTTTACCTTGTTAATTTATTATAAGGAACTAGGCAAAATTGATTTCCGCCTGTTTATCAAAAACATGTCCTCTAGAAAATACTTTGAGGTCTGGCCTGCTCACTGAGCAAATTTTTAAGGAGCCGCGGTATTTTGACCGTGCAAAGGTAGCATAATCATTAGTCTCTTAATTAGTGGCTGGAATGAATGGCTTGACGAGAAATCAACTGTCTCTTAATAAATTTTTGAATTTAACTTTTGAGTCAAAAGGCTTAAATTTTTCTTTAGGACGAGAAGACCCTATAGAGCTTAACATTTTATTTTTATGTAGTTTTTTGTTTGTCTTTCTATATTTAATGATGATGTTTTGTTGGGGTGACATGAAGAATAAACAAACTCTTCATTATTATATCATTTATTTATGTTTTTTGTTTTGATCCATAATTTATGATCATAAGATTAAGTTACCTTAGGGATAACAGCGTAATTGTTTTTGAGAGCTCATATCGACAAAGCAGATTGCGACCTCGATGTTGGATTAAGAAAAATTTTGGGTGCAGTAGCCCAGTAATTAGGTCTGTTCGACCTTTAAATTCTTACATGATCTGAGTTCAGACCGGCGTGAGCCAGGTCGGTTTCTATCCTAAGATAATTAATTCATATTAGTACGAAATGACCATATGGTTGAAATATTTTTTATTTTATTGATTAATACTAATTAAATTACTATTTTGACAGATTAATGTGTTGAATTTAGAATTCATTTATGTAGATTTTTTCTACAAATAGTATTGATACTTTATGATTTATTTATGTTTATTTTGAATTTTCTTTTATTAGTTATTTGTGTTTTAATTAGTGTTGCTTTTTTAACTTTATTAGAGCGTAAGGTTTTAGGTTATATTCAAATTCGAAAGGGTCCAAATAAAGTAGGTTTTGTCGGAATTCCTCAACCCTTTAGTGATGCTATCAAGTTAATTTGTAAGGAGCAGCCAATTCCTATTATATCTAATTATTTACTTTATTACTTTTCTCCTGTTTTTAATTTAATAATTTCCTTGGCTGTTTGAGTGATTTTCCCCTACTTAACTTATATATGTTCTTTTTCTTATGGATTTTTGTTTTTTTTATGCTGTACTAGATTAGGTGTTTATACTGTTATAATTGCTGGTTGGTCTTCTAATTCAAATTATTCTTTACTAGGTTCTCTTCGTTCTGTTGCTCAAACAATTTCATATGAAGTTAGTTTGGCTTTAATTTTATTATCTTTAATTATTTTAATTGGTAGTTTTAACATGTTTGATTTTATAAACTATCAGCTTTATTGTTGATTTATTATTATTTCTTTTCCTTTAGCTTTAGCTTGTTTTGCTTCTTGTTTAGCTGAAACTAACCGTACTCCTTTCGACTTTGCCGAGGGTGAATCTGAGTTAGTTTCAGGTTTTAATATTGAATATGGTGCAGTTTTGTAAGCCACCTCCTTTGTTGATGGACTACACTTTCTAAGGACTCTCCCAATGAATCTCAACATGGTACCCGCCTTACCAACAATTAATTTTATATGATCATTCCACTTCAAATCGTTCCACACGCGTACTCCCAGATATTTTACAGGAGTAACTACTACCAGTGTTTGTTCTGCTATCATATAATCATACAATAAAGGATCCTTCTTTCTATGTATTCGCAATACATTACATTTGTCTATGCTAAGGGTCAGTTGCCACTCCCTGCACCAAGTGCCTATCCGCTGCAGATCTTCCTGCATTTCGCTACAATTTTCTAATGCTGCAACTTCTCTGTATACTACAGCATCATCCGCGAAAAGCCGCATGGAACTTCCGACACTATCTACTAGGTCATTTATATATATTGTGAAAAGCAATGGTCCCATAACACTCCCCTGTGGCACGCCAGAGGTTACTTTAACGTCTGTAGACGTCTCTCATTGATAACAACATGCTGTGTTCTGTTTGCTAAAAACTCTTCAATCCAGCCACACAGCTGGTCTGATATTCCGTAGGCTCTTACTTTGTTTATCAGGTGACAGTGCGGAACTGTATCGAACGCCTTCCGGAAGTCAAGAGAAATAGCATCTACCTGGGAGCCTGTATCTAATATTTTCTGGGTCTCATGAACAAATAAAGCGAGTTGGGTCTCACACGATCGCTGTTTCCGGAGTCCATGTTGATTCCTACATAGTAGATTCTGGGTTTCCAAAAATGACATGATACTCGATCAAAAAACATGTTCTAAAATTCTACAACAGATCGACGTCAGAGATATAGGTCTATAGTTTTGCGCATCTGCTCGACGACCCTTCTTGAAGACTGGGACTACCTGTGCTCTTTTCCAATCATTTGGAACCTTCCGTTCCTCTAGAGACTTGCGGTACACGGCTGTTAGAAGGGGGGCAAGTTCTTTCGCGTACTCTGTGTTGAATCGAATTGGTATCCCGTCAGGTCCAGTGGACTTTCCTCTGTTGAGTGATTCCAGTTGCTTTTCTATTCCTTGGACACTTAATTCGCTGTCAGCCATTTTTTCGTTTGTGCGAGGATTTAGAGAAGGAACTGCAGTGCGGTCTTCCTCTGTGAAACAGCTTTGGAAAAAGGTGTTTAGTATTTCAGCTTTACACGTGTCATCCTCTGTTTCAATGCCATCATCATCCCAGAGTATCTGGATATGCTGTTTCGAGCCACTTACTGATTTAACGTAAGACCAGAACTTCCTAGGATTTTCTGTCAAGTCGGTACATAGAATTTTACTTTCGAATTCACTGAACGCTTCACGCATAGCCCTCCTTACGCTAACTTTGACATCGTTTAGCTTCTGTTTGTCTGAGAGGTTTTGGCTACGTTTAAACTTGGAGTGAAGCTCTCTTTGCTTTCGCAGTAGTTTCCTAACTTTGTTGTTGTACCACGGTGGGTTTTTCCCGTCCCTCACAGTTTTACTCGGCACGTACCTGTCTAAAACGCATTTTACGATTGCCTTGAACTTTTTCCATAAACACTCAACATTGTCAGTGTCAGAACACAAATTTTTGTTTTGATCTGTTAGGTAGTCTGAAATCTGCCTTCTATTACTCTTGATAAACAGATAAACCTTCCTCCCTTTTTTTATATTCCTATTAACTTCCATATTCAGGGATGCTGCAACGGCCTTAGCCGGCCGAAGTGGCCGTGCGGCTCTGGCGCTGCAGTCTGGAACCGCGAGACCGCTACGATCGCAGGTTCGAATCCTGCCTCGGGCATGGATGTGTGTGACGTCCTTAGGTTAGTTAGGTTTAACTAGTTCTAAGTTCTAGGGGACTAATGACCTCAGAAGTTGAGTCCCATAGTGCTCAGAGCCATTTGAACTATTTGCAACGGCCTTATGATCACTGATTCCCTGTTCTCCACATACAGAGTCGAAAAGTTCGGGTCTGTTTGTTATCAGTAGGTCCAAGATGTTACCTCCACGAGTCGGTTCTCTGTTTAATTGCTCGAGGTAATTTTCGGATAGTGCACTCAGCATAATGTCATTCGATGCTCTGTCCCTACCACCCGTCCTAAACATCTGAGTGTCCCAGTCTATATCTGGTAAATTGAAATCTCCACCTAAGACTATAACATGCTGAGAAAATTTATGTGAAATGTACTCCAAATTTTCTCTCAGTTGTTCTGCCACTAATGCTGCTGAGTCGGGAGGTCGGTAAAAGGAGCCAATTATTAACCTAGCTCGGTTGTTGAGTGTAACCTCCACCCATAATAATTCACAGGAACTATCCACTTCTACTTCACTACAGGATAAACTACTACTAACAGCGACGAACACTCCACCACCGGTTGCATGCAATCAATCCTTTCTAAACACCGTCTGTACCTTTGTAAAAATTTCGGCAGAATTTATCTCTGGCTTCAGCCAGCTTTCTGTACCTATAACGATTTCAGCTTCGGTGTTTTCTATCAGCGCTTGAAGTTCCGGTACTTGACCAACGCAGCTTCGACAGTTTACAATTACAATAGCGATTGCTGCTTGGTCCCCGCATGTCCTGACTTTGCCCCGCACCCTTTGAGGCTGCTGCCCTTTCTGTACTTGCCCAAGGCCATCTAACCTAAAAAACCGCCCACCCCACGCCACACAACCCCTGCTACCCGTGTAGCCGCTTGTTGCTTGTAGTGGACTTACGTGGGCTTCTGAGAAACGTTTGTCTGATATCCTCCACTGTCTCTTTTGAAACTCCGTAACGTGGTTTCCAGAATGTTTCAGTACACTTCCTGTTGCCAGAAACTTTCTATACCATTCCTTAACTGTTTTCACATGAGGTGGATCATATTCAAACACACGACGATAATTTCTTTGCACAGTAATCGGCGATTTTGTTTCTGCAAACCACACTGCTGCTTGTGCGTGCTGCTGTAGAGTCACCATTTTCACTTCATGCGACGATGCTGTACTCTGGCGACGATACTTGCCACTACTGACGCGGGAATATAAATTCTTCGAGATACTCTACAATGTGGTGCATTTTTCACTGTCGTATCTACCGTGGTTTTTCTCTCCTGGGTCCTCGAAATCAGTGAGTTTTGAGTGGGACACCCTGTGTTTATTCGTTTAACAATAAGGTTCACCGGTGTAGAAAACTAAAGAATGAAAATACCTCTGTGCGATGTCACTTCAAAGTAACACAGTTCGATGAAACTAGGACAACACTTAAAGGAAATGCTACAGTACAGTACACTACGGAAGATAACTGAAAGAAATACGCAATGAGACGAACAGAAATGACACTTTTGTTCAAAGACAATAATTACACTGAAGGCACCGCGATATACATTACTGGCCATTAAAATTGCTACACCAAGAAGAAATGCAGATGATAAACGGGTATCCATTGGACAAATGTATTATACTAGAACTGACATGTGATTACATTTTCACGCAATTTGGGTGCATAGATCCTGAGAAATCAGTACCCAGAACAACCACCTCTGGCCGTAATAACGGCCTTGATACGCCTGGGCGTTGAATGAAACAGAGCTTGGATGGCGTGTACAGATACAGCTGCCCACGCACCTTCAACACGATACCACAGTTCATCAAGAGTAGTGACTGGCGTATTGTGACGAGCCAGCTGCTCAGTAACCATTGACCAGACGTTTTCAGTTGGTGAGAGATATGGAGAATGTGCTGGCCAGGGCAGCAGTCGAACATTTTCTGTATCCAGAAAGGCCCGTACAGGACCTGCAACATGCAGCCGTGCATTATCCTGCTGAAATGTAGAGTTTCGCAGGGATCGAATGATGGGTAGAGCCACGGGCTGTAACACATCTGAAATGTAACGTCCGTCAATGCGATCAAGAGGTGACCGAGAAGTGTAACCAATAGCACCCCATACCATCACGCCGGGTGATACGCCAGTATGGCGATGACGAATACACGCTTCCAATGTGCGTTCACCGCGATGTCGCCAAGCACGGATGCGACCATCATGATGTTGTAAACAGAACCTGGATTCATCCGAAAAAATGACGTTTTGCCATTCTTGCACCCGGGTACGTCGTTGAGTACACCATCGCAGGCGCTCCTGTCTGTGATGCAGCGTCAAGGGTAACCGCAGCCATGGTCTCCGAGCTGAAAGACCATGTTGCTGCAAACGTCGTCGAACTGTTCGTGCAGATGGTTGTTGTCTTGCACAACGTCCCCATCTGTTGACTCAGGGATCGAGACGTGGCTGCACGATCCCTCACAGCCATGCGGATACGATGCCTGCCATTTCGACTGCTAGTGATACCAGGCCGTTGGGATCCAGCACGGCGTTCCGTATTACCCTCCTGAACCCACTGATTCCATATTCTGCTAACAGTCATTGGATCGCGACCAATGCAAGCAGTAATGTCGCGATACGATAAACCGCAATCGCGATAGGCTACAATCCGACCTTTATCAAAGTCGGAAACGTGATGGTACGCATTTCTCCTCCTTACACGATGCATCACAACAACGTTTCAACAGGCAACGCCGGTCAACTGCTGTTTGTGTACGAGAAATCGATTGGAAACTTTCCTCATGTCAGCCCGTTGTAGGTGCTTGTGTGAATGCTCTGAAAGGTTAATCATTTGTATATCACAGCATCTTCTTCCTGTCAGTTAAATTTCGCGTCTGTAACACGTCATCTTCGTGGTGTAGCAATTTTAGTGGCCAGTAGTGTATATTGGTTCCCTGGACATAAAAAAGGCGGGACATGGTTGTTAAGAGGGGGTGTGATCATCACGAACGGCAGTGCGTGCTCTGCAGCTTGCTTGCACGCTGGCCAGAAGGGTGACAAGGAGTTCTTGTGATAGGGCGTTCCATTTCTCCACCAGCGCGGTTGACAACAGCTGATGGTCGTCGATGGATGTGGACGTGCTGTAATACGCCTTCTTAACCCATTCCACATGTGCTTGATGGGAGTTAAGTCGGGGAAACGGGCAGGCCAATCCATTCGCCGAATAGGCTCTCGTTCCAAGATCTGCTCCAACTGCACTGTTCAACGTTGTCGTGCATTGTCATCCATAAATATCAAGTCATGGCCATATGTACCCCTGAAAAGACGCACGTGGGGAAGGAGTAGAATGTTACGATAGCGTCGACCGGTAAGCGTACCTTGAACGATTTGGATTCCCGCGTGTGGCGATGTCACCTCTTCCACTCTCTCACTACAGTTGTCTCGCAATAAATGAGAAGAGAGAGAGGCATGTGTATTTTGCTTTGTCGTGGTGAATGTGGCACTGACAACTGACTGGAGGAGTAATTTGTGCTCAGGTTTTGTAAAAATACACGGTGAGTCAAAAAATTATTTGGTGTGGACTACATTGTCAACCTGTTTCATTAGTTCATATTTATGTTAGCAAAAGAACGCTAAAAGAGAGCATATCCAACAAGGCAAGTAAACTGTTTCTCCCACCAGTCACACTGTGGATAATACAAGGTCCTGAGGTCACCCCAGTGGAACAGAATTGCTATTTGCATGATGAATAGCAGAGGTCGGTTGCCAGGTCATGCGAATCTGTCCATAGATCGCTCGTGTTTGGGCAAATCGCAGCTCGCAGTGAAGGATCGCTGTATCTCCCGTGATTCCCAAGCAATCTGAGCCACTCTTTTGTGGCAATGTAGCAACCTCGCTGCGACCGTCTGTCAGCTGTTCACTGTGGTTGTACGGTTTTGTTTCGTAACATTACGAAGCTTGGAGTAACGGCTTTACGTTACAATTTATAGAGTTATTCAGAAAGGACGAACCACTCTGAAAATAGAATTCAAAGGAGGAATTGACACTGCATTAATAAGGAATACAAATACAAAGATATTGATGCTCTTAGATTTTGCAGTGCTTAGTTTTTCAACCTTGTGCCGTAGAAGTAGAAATTCATGGAACATTAATAGTAATATCTTGAGTAGTTCATGGAACAACTAGACGCGCTATCAAATTTTTCAGCTTCCGCACAGAATGCGGTAACACTGCTGTGCTCCTCAGTCTGAAAACTGTTTTATGGAACTCTCCATTCTATTCTACGCCGCACAGCATTCAGTATCTCTGAAACTATTTTGACCATTATCTGCTTGAATCTTCTTACTGTACTGAAGACTTGGCCTATCTCTACAGTTTTTGATTCCCTTCCACATTTCCCTTGATTACGAAATTAACTCTTCCTTGATACATCAAGGTATGTCCCAACGACCTAGCCGGCTTTTTAGACAAGTTTTGACATAAACACTTTATTCCCCATTTCGATCCAGTACCTCGTCATTTGTAATAGGATATGTCCATCGAATCTTCAGCACTCTTCTACTGCACAACTTGTCAAAAGGTCTGTGTTTTGTTCACGTGTCACTTCTGTGAAAGGGTACATTCCAAACAATTCAGGGAAGGCTCCCTAACACTTAAATTTATATGAGGTGTTAGCATATTTCTTTATTTCTGGTACGCTTTTCTAGATATTGCCAATGCACGTTTGATATATCCTCTATGTCTGTCAGTGTTGGCTATCTTCCTTCCCAACTAGCAACATTCATCTACTACTTTCAATCCCATCCCCTGATATGCTGAAAAAAAAGCGACGAACCACGAAGGAATTATCCAAATGGGGCTGTAATTTGTAGATTACAGATCTGTCATCTGTAGATGACTACAATTTCATGGAAATTGGATGATTTGTTCAAAAGAAAGAGCTTCACAAATTGAGCAAGTCAATAACGCGCTTGTCCACCTCTGGGCCCTGTGTAACAAATTATTCGTCTTGGCATTGATTGACTCGGTTGTTGGACGTTCTCCTAAGCGATATCGTGCCCAATACTGTCCAACTGGCGCGTAACGTCGTCTAAATCCCAATATGGTTCGAGGGTCCTACCCATAAGGCTCCAAAAATTCACAACTGGGGAGAAATCCGACGACCTTGCTGGCCAAGGTACGGTCTGGGAAGCACAAAGACAAGCAGTAGGAACTCTCGCCGTGTGTGGGCGGGGACTATTTAGCTGAAACGTAAGCACAGGACGTCTTTCCACGAAGGCCAACAGAATGAGGGGTAGAATATCACCGACGTACCGCTGTACTGTGAGGGTATCATGGATAACGATCAAAGGGGGCTGCTATGGAAAGAAATGGCACCCAGCTGGGCGGCAACAGTCAGGCTGGTATCCCACTGCTGTTCGGGGCGTTCCCAGACACGTTTTCGATAGTCATCGGGGATCAGTTCGAAGAGGGTCACATTACCGAAGACAGTTCCACTCTAGTCGATAACAAAAACATTTTGTGCTAAGTGGTATACATCATTGCTATAAGCAATCGATGAAATCAAGAAAACCAACACGAACATGACAAAGGCAACTCTCACACAGCACGGCAAACAAATGGTTATCTGAAGGAGAGAAACATCGAATTAACGTCTCGCTGCCAGTATTCATCTGCTTTATCACCCAACGAATTCTTTTCCTTCCGTTACCTCAAACAAAAAACGCTTGGGCAGTGGTTTCCATCATCTCAAGAAGCTGTTGAATCCTTGCAAAAATACAGGGTGTTTCAAATGACTTTACAACTTTGAATTGATTCATATTACCTACACAGGCGATTGTTGTGTCGATATGTCGGGAAATACATCTAAGTTTTGTCTCGCGTAGTTCGCTAGTCCCGAATCGCACTATATTGAGCGCTAGCCGCAGTTGCGATAAAGATGGCTGCCTTCACTGCATCTGAGCATGCTAGCTAGCTATGTGCTTTGGTTTGAATAATCGAAGTTGGCGACAACAGTTCAGAGTTATTTCCATACCAAGTACGCTAAAGATCCTCCTAGTAGGCCTTCAATTTATGAGTGGCATGAACGTTTTGTAGAAACAGTGTGCTCGGTAAGACACGGGAAACCATCAACGGGATAGAATACCTGGATATGTTACAATTTTTGATACCACAGATCGATGAGGATGACCAAGAACGAAATGTTTACTTCATTCAGGATGGTGCACCACCCCACTAACTGACTAACATTGGGGATTTTCTCAGTGACTGCTTTCCACGTCAGTGGATTAGACAACAACTGCATGGCCCTCATTCCCAGATCTGACACCAATCGATTTTTTTTATAGGGTTCATCAAGGATATCGTGTTTGTACCTACCGTGCCGACTTCTCTACCTGAACTTACAGCAACAATTTTCACCGCCACTGAGCAAGTTACACCTGCAATGCTAGAGCGAGTTTGGGAAGAAATTGACTTCCGATGGGATGTGTGTAAGATAACCAAAGAAAGCCACATACAACATCTTTAGTTTAAAGCGAAAAAACTTGATATGTTTCCCTACAAAATACCACTAAACCCGTCCGTATACCTTCTTTCAATAAATTAATATGAATTTTTAAAGTTGTAAAATTCTTTTTGGAACATCATGTATGTTTATGACGTACTGATGTTGGAGCGGAAAAAATTTTCGACAGTTGGTTCGAAAGCATCCAAAAGTTTATAAATTATAGATGTAAATACTTTTGTACTAAAAGTATTTTTCATTGTTTTTGTAAAAAAATAGAAGCCCTGATACAACACGTTGCAGAGTGTAAGATTCATTCTCTTTGTTGCCTGTTTGGGCTATTATGCGGAATATAATTAATCCTAGGAACGCCAGTCCAGCAAGTTCAGCTGCAGAGTGTTTCTGGAGTTCGGTAGACAAGAAACAGCCCTCGCAGATGGTGGGCCTTGAAGTGTGACCGGGTAGCTCAACCAGCAAGAAGTCCTGATTCGAGTCTCGATCAGGCATACTGGTTTAATCTACTACATTTATAGTTTCACTAAGCGAAATAGCCAGTACGATTTAATATGCCAAAGTTCTCGTCAGTGCTGAGAGTTGGTGGCATGCTGTCGCGGCGAGGTCCTAAAGGACATGACTTTTCAATGGCCTTTCTCTAACGTCAACGTGCTTATTTGCATAGTGTCGATCTCTGTACCTGTTGTTTTAGTGTACTGTGAAACTAGGTGCAATGGTTACTGTTAAATGCACACGAGAGAGCGGGTAAGTGAGATGAGTACATTGAAGGCCTCTCTAGTGCGGAAGACTTGTACGATGCCGTGATAGGAAACGAAACACGAGTCGATGTGGCAGAGATAGGGGGTCCAAGTTTAGAATTTAAAAGAGCTTTAGAAGACCGAATGTAGCAGAAAGGATACGTAACAATTCATCACAATTTCTAAAACCATTGAAGGAAGCGGCAACAAAACGACTGTTCACTTTGGTGTGGCGAATTTATGAGACTGGCGAAATACCACATGATATTCGGAAAAACATCATCTGCACAGTTTCGAAGATTGTAAGAGCCAACAAGTGCGAGAATTATCGCACAATCAGCTTAACAACTCATGCTTACAAATCACTGACAAGAATAATATACAGAAGAATCGAAAAGAAAACTGAGGATCTGCTAGATGACTATCAGTTTGGCTTTATGACAGGTAAAGGCACCAGGGCGGGAATTCTGACGTTGCGGTTGGTAATGGAAGCAGTATTAAAGAAAAATCAAGACACGTTCATAGGATCTGTCGAGCTCGAAAAAGCGTATGACAATATCAAAAAGCGCAGGCTGTTCGAAATTCTGAGAAAAGTAGGGGTAAGCTATAGCGAAAGACGGGTAGTGTACAATATGCTCAATAATCAAGTGGAAACAATAAGAGAGGAAGCAAGAACGAAGTTTTCAGATTACAAAGGGTATAAGACAGGAATGTAGTGTTTCGCCCCTATTGTTCAATGTATAAATTAAAGAAGCAATGACGGAAATAAAAGAAAGGTTCAAGAACGGAATTAATATTTATAATGAAAGGATATCAATCACAAGACTTTCTAATGGCATTGCTATCCTCAACGAAGGTGAAAAAGAATTACAGGATCTGTTGAAAGGAATGAGAAGTCTAGCGAATTGAGAGTAAATTTTAGAAAGACGAAAGAAGAAATGAGAACAGCGAGAGACTTAACATCATTGTTGGTGATCACTAGGCAGATGAAATTAAGGAATTCTGCTACCTACGCAGCAAAATACCCCAATCCGGACGGAGCAAGAAGGACATAAAAGGCAGACTAGCACTGGAGAAAAGGGCATTCCTGGCCAAGAGAGGTCTACTAGTATCAGGAGAATCGGTGAGGAAAGGAATATTTGAAAACACTGACTAGAATAAAGGGCAGGATGGTAGGACACCTGTTAAGACACCAGGAAATAACTTCCATGGTACAAGAGGGAGCTCTATACGGTAAAAACTGTACAGAAAAACAGAGACTGGAAAACAGCCAGAAAATACACTGAAGCGTCAAAAAACTGGTGTAGGCATGCGTATTCAAATACCAGATATGTAAACGGGCAGAATACGGCGCTGCGGTCGACGATGCCTATTAAGGCAACAAGTGTCGGGCGAAGTTGTTAGATCGGTTACTGCTGCTACAATGGCACGTTATGAAGATTTAAGTGAGTTTGGGCGTGGTGTGGTCCGAGTTAGTGACGAAGGGGGGATTTTCCCATACGCCCACTTCACGAGAGTGCCGTGAATATCAGGAATCCGATAAAACATCAAATCTCCGACATCGCGGAGGCCGGAAAAAGATCCTGCAAGAACGAGACCAACGACGATTGAAGAGAATCTTTCAACGTGACAGAAGTCCACCCTTCTGCAAACTGCTGCAGATTTCAGTGCTGAGCCATCATCACGTGTCTGCGTGCGAACCATTCAGCAAAACGTCATCGATATAGGCTTCAGGAACCGAAGGCCCACTCGTGCACCCTTGATGACATCACGACACAAAGCTTTACGCCTCGCCTGGGCGCGTCAACACCGACATTGGACTGTTGATGACAGGAAACATATTGCCTGATCGCACGAGTCTCGCTTCAAATTATATCGAGCGGATGGACGGGTACGGGTCTGGAGACAACCTCATGGATCCACGGACCCTGCATGTCAGCAGGGGACCGTTCAAGCTGGTGAAGGCTCTGTTGTGGTGTGGGGCGTGTGGAGTTGGAGTAATATGGGACCCCTGATACGTCTCTGACAGGTGGCACGTACGTAAGCATTCTGTCTGATCACCTGCCTCCATTCATGTCCATTGTGCATTCCGCCGGACTTGGGCAATTCCAACAGGACAATACGACTCCCCAGAAGTCCAGAATTGCTACAGAGTGGCTCCAGATTCTCTCTTCTGAGTTTAAACATTTCCGCTGACCACCAAAATCCACAGACATGAACATTATTGAGCATATCTGCGATACCTTGCAACGTGCTGTTCGGAAGAGATCTGCATACCCTCATACCGTTATGGATTTATGGACAATCCTGCGGAATTCATGGTGTCAATTCACTCCAGCACTACTTGAGACATTAGTCGAGTCTATGCCACGTGGTGTTGTGACACTTCTGCGAGCTCGCGGGGGCGCTACACGACATTAGGCTCTTCAGTGTATTTTTCAGACCAGCTAATCTCAGCTAACTATCGTCAGTCCACCTAAGGAAGATGTGGATCAGCTGAAAGAAATGAATAGTGTATAAAAACGGGTTATAAGAGTGTCGCCAGTTTAAGTCAAACTCGCTTAGTGGAGTGCAGTCGATTTAAATCAAGTGATGCTGATGGGATTAGCTTAGGAAACGAGACGCTACAGAAAGTAGAGTAGTTTTGCTATTTGGGCACCAAAAGAACGGACGATAGTCGAAGTGAAGAGCGTAATTATAGAATTCAGACCTACAATTGCCAGAAAAGCTTTACTGCAGAACAGAAATTTGTTAACATCAATTATAAATGTAAGCGTTGTGAAGTCATTTATGGAGAAATTTGATTGTAGTGTAGCTTTGTACGGAAGTAAAACGTGAAAAATAAACACTTAAGACATGAAGAGAGCTGAAGATTATGAAATTTGGTGCTACAGAAAAATGCAGAAAATTAGGTGGGTATGTCGAGCAGCTGACGAAGAGATTCTGATTCTGTTTGTGGAGAAAAGAGTCTTATGGGACAGGCACAGTAAAATAAGAGATAAGCTGTTAGAAAAACCCACTGAAACACCGCGAAACTGTTCAGTAATCAAAGGAAGTGTGTATTTGTGTGTGTGTGTTGAAAACTGTAGAGAGACAAAGTAAATAGGTTCATGTGGTTGTAGGTTGCAGTGTTTATCCATAGATGAAGAGGATAGACTACTGAAAAAAGCTACGTGAAACCAGTCTTCGTACTGACGGCCACAACAACAGCAGCATAATCACCGTCATCACCATGATGATTGTCATCATGATGATCGTCATCATCATCATCATCATTATCACCACCAACACCATCAGTATCCTCAACCCGAAGGCCATTGTGCTAACGTATGCTATCAGCCTCAGCTTTAATAGCGGATGAGTCAAATATATTCTGCAAAAAACCGGTAGATAAGGCAGCCAAATTTTTAAAAATTCAAAATAGCTACAGTAATAAGCAGCAGACTGTGACACTGCGATTATGGACGCATATCTAAGCGTGCAACAGGTCATCGATCACGGGCCGGGCGATAATCTTAGCGCTTAGTGATTCCGACCCGGTCGGCACCCATTAAGCATGAATGGTCCAATTGCATGACTGACACTCTCGTGACATTAGCGGCCGAGAGCGACAGCCGACTAATATACGGTTCAACAATAATTCCATATCCTGTTTGCGCCATCAATCAATCAATTGCCCGTGAAGCCTACTAGCAGTTAATTACGGGCAGTCCAATCGCAATACGGTAACAATATGTCGCCAATGGGAAACAACGCATCTATATTACAGAGTTGGTCATCAAATATTTCAGTAAAACGTGCAAAGAAAGATATTTCATGACTAGCGTAGATTTTTACCGAAATTACGAACGTGAAGTACAGAAATACTTTGGTACTCTTTAAATGTCATAGCTTCCGGAGTTAGTGTTTATACTAAATGCTGAGGTATTGTTTCTGCTTCGGAGAGGTCTTTTTAAGCCTTGAATAAAAATCCATCCAGATAAACGGCACGACATCGAAGAGTTCTGTGTGAAACATTGTCACCGGTCAAACAAGAACGCCGCAGATCAATTATCAACATTCCGTTAGAAAAGCTACCAGTAAGGCTACGGTATGAAGGATAAAATCAGTGGATTATGGCCATCTGTTTGTATGCGTAACGCTTACTGTATTGACTAGTCTGTCGGACGAAAAAGGTAGGACAGCAAAGAAAACAGAAAATTTTCGACACTTCCTCACAAATTAAAACTGTGTGCGAAGACGTTCTCTTTCGCCGGCAGTGTTCTTACCGCCTTATTTGTCCCTTCCGTTTTGGCCAACTAGAGATCACGTGACAGTACCAATTCCTTTTCATTTGCTCTTTTGTTTTCTGCTGTGTCCTCCAGAGGTACGAGACGCAGCCATGCTGAGAGAGCGCGCCACATTGCAACATGGTAAGTCACACGCCGTAGAGAGCGCACATACCAACAATTATGTTATGCTTCCCCAATAGTTTTCGCATAGATTCACTAAACAGACGACTCCACTCAGTGTGTCTCAGCAGTTAGTTTGACAGCATCCGAACTTGTCTTTCGCCGTCACCCACAAGAACCCAAAAGAGGGTATTTTACAAGTCCTATTACAGGTTAAAAATGGTTCAAATGGCTCTGAGCACTTTGAGACTTAACATCTGAGGTCATCAGTCCCCTAGAACTTAGAACTACTTTAACCTAACTAACCTAAGGACATCACACACATCCATGCCCGAAGCAGGGTTCGAACCTGTGACCGTAGCGGTGGCGCGGTTCCAGACTGAAGCGCCTAGAACCGCTCGGCCACAGCGGCCGGCTTTCCTATTACAGGTTTCTAGGCGTTGTAGAAGGTATATTTAGCAGTTACAGTTTTGGTGAGAAACCCATGCCCGGAAATGTGCCATTTGGATGCAAAATAAGTTTGAGGATAGGAACAGTTTCAAATCCCCCGCTTTCCGTTACGCACACGGTGGAGAGTGCTCTGACCTGAATGCTCTACAGGATCCCATGGCATGGGAAATGTTTTGAAACAGTTTGGCAGTAATACGAGGGCGGTTCAGAAAGTAACCTCCGATTGGTCACAGTGCGGGTTGTGGGGGGAGTAGCGACGCCATCTATGCGTTCACGCACTCAACAGGTCAGTCGGCATCAAGCCGTGGTCGAGTGAACGTCGTACCTGTGCTAGTTTAGTTTTTGTGGCAGTTTGAAATGTGTGCTGCAATAGAAAGCCCCGCCAAATGTGAAGTGCGTGCTGTCATAAGGTTTTTTACAGCCAAAGGATATTCTGCAGCAGCTATTCATCGTGAGCTTTGTGCCGTGTACAGACTAAGAGTTATGAGTGAAGGAGTTGTCCGTGAATGGGTACGTTTATTTAAAAGTGGACGAGAAAACGTTCATGATGAAGAGAGGAGTGGTAGACCATCATTGGTGACTGACGAACTCGTTCAGACAGTTGATGCAAAAGTTCGTGAAAATCGACGTTTCTCAATGTCGGAGTTGTCTACTGGTTTTCTACAGATTTCTAAGACTCTCTTGTAGGAGATAGTGACAGCAAGATTGGGTTACCGTAAGTTCTGTGCACGATGGGTGCCCAAAATTCTTACCGACCACCACAAAACTCAAAGAATGGCCTCTGCATTAGACTTTCTGTCACGTTATGAGGACGAAGGAGAACCATTGTTAAACAGAATCGTGACCGGTGACGAAACCTGGATTAAGTACGTGAACCCTGAGACAAAAGAACAATCAAAGATGTGGCCACATTCAAATTCGCCTACCAAACCAAGAAAAGCCTTGCAAGATTTTTCTGCCAGAAAACTGATGGCAACGGTGTTTTGGGATGCCAAAGGGGTGTTGTTGGTTGAATTCATGGAACGTGGTACGACCATTAATCAAGACGTGTACTGTGAAACAATAAAAAAGTTATGACGGGCTATACAGAACAAACGCCGTGGTATGCTGACTTCCGGTATCGTTTTTTTGCACGATAACGCCCGTCCTCACTCTGCTCGCAGAACAACGGCCCTTCTTGAGTCCTTCAAGTGGGACGTTATCAACCATCCACCTTACAGCCCAGACCTGGCGCCAAGTGATTATCACCTCTTCATGCATTTGAAGAAATGGCTCGGGTCACAGCGGTTTGATGACGAGGAAGAGCTCAAAGATGCGGTTACAGGCTGGCTCCAGGCACAAGCGGGTGATTTTTATGCAGAAGGAATTTCAAAGCTTGTGAAGAGATACGATAAGTGCCTCAATCGCTATGGAGACTATGTAGAAAAATAGTGCAAAGATGTAGTTGTAAGATGTATATATTAAAATATTTTTATTTAACTTGGTGTATTTTTTTAAATCAACCGGAGGTTACTTTCTGAACGGCCCTCGTAAATGACACAGGGCTCTCTATTACAACTGTATCTGTCTGCTCATAGAACTCGTCATTGAATAAAAAATGAGTGGGAGACAACAGGTCGAAATAAGTTAGTTAATTCACCACCAGATCTAACCTCAATTAACCGTAACGAAACAGACAGAGGAGCGCAAGTGAAGGCAAAGCCAATCAAAACTTGCTAAGATATCAGAGTCCATCTAACGTAATCCCTCCAATCGACATAAGAAATCCTCCTGGTTCGTAATGTAATTTACACACCGATCTGCTAGTGGGCTCAACAGTATAGCAAAGTGTTTCGCTTCACAGTATGTCGGTGCATAAGTGTTGCTGGCAACAGACTTAAAACGAACCTATTCTTTTTGGATGTTCGGAAGGCTTTATAGTCTGTGAGAGACAGCACAATAAGAGTTACGGCTCCTGAGAGCCTCTTGCTACGACGAACTTTTATTCAGGAGGTTATTAGTCTTCTTGTCAACCCTTTTTGTCGAATCATCCACTTAGTCTCCGATACGCTGAACCAGAAAGTAAACGCTGCATCTTTTTAACGTAATCCTGCTTGTCCAACACAACTATACCAATGCCGTTTTCCATGCGTAAGACATAATATGAGGACCAGTGGTACCCGGGGCGGATATCGGCGGCGTCATCACACTAATAAAAACTCTTAAAATCAATAAAACTGGGTACGTGTCAAATTTTTAAAAAAGACCATACAATCATTAATTATCAAATAGCAATATATATTAGTTTCTTTTATTGTGCATAAGCTTTTAGTATGTACACTGAAACGCCAAATAAACTGGTATAGGCATGCGTATTCAGATGCAGAGATACGTAAACAGGTAGATTACGACGCTGCGGTTAACAGCGCTTATATAAGACAACAAGTGTCTCGCGCACTTTTTAGATCGGTTAGTCCTCCTGTAATGGCAGGTTATCAAGATTTGATTGAGTTTGAACGTGGTGCTGTAGTCGGCGCACAAGCGATGGGACACAACAACTCCGAGGTAGCGATGAAGTGGGGATTTTCTCGTACGACCATTTCACGAGTGTACCGTGAATATCAGGAATCTGGTGTAACATCCAGTGTCCAAAATCGCTGCGGCCGGAAAAAGATCCCGCAAGAATGGGGCCAACGACGATTGAAGAGAATCGTTCAACGTGACAGAAGTGCAACACTTCCGCAGACTGCTGTTGTTTTCAATGCTGCACCATCAACAAATGTCAGCGTGCGAATCATTCAACGAACTATCATCGATATGGGATGACTGCACGACACAAAGCTTTACGCCTCGCCTAGGGCCGTCAACACAGGCATTGGAATGTTGATGACTCGAAACATATTGCCTGGTCGGACGAGTCTCGTTTCAAGTTGTATCGAGCGGATGAACGTGTACGCGTGTGGAGACAACTTCATGAATCCATGGACTCTGCTTGTCAGCAGGGGACTGTTCGGGGTGGTGGAGGCTCTGTAATGGTGTGGGGCGTGTGAAGTAGAACTAATATGGGACCCCTGATACGTCTAGATACGACTCTGACACATACGTAAACATGGTGTCTGATCACCTGCATCCATTCATGTCCATTGTGCATTCCGACGTACTTGGGCAATTCCAGCACGATAATGTGACACCCCACACGTCCAGAATTAGTACAGAGTAGCTCCGGGAACGCTCTTCTGAGTTTAAACACTTCTACTGGCCACCAAACTGAACAGATGTGAACATTATTGAGCACATCTGGGATGCCTTGCAACGTGTTATTCATAAGAGATCTCCACCCCCTCGTACTCTTACCATTTATGGACAGCCCCTCAGGATTCATGGTGCCAATTCCCTCCAGCACTGTTCCAGACATTAATCGAGTCCCTGCTACATCGTGTTGCGGCGCCTCTGCGTGCTCGCGGTTGCCCTGGCCTACACGATATCAGTGTACCAATTTCTTTGGATCTTCAGTGTGGTATTATAAATTATACATTACTGTATAGTATTATACTCTATACATTAATATACATTCTTCAGAAATCTATTTGCTTAGGTGAGACACAAACAATTAAAATTTCTTCCTGTCTTTATCAGTTGCAAAGTCTGATATCACATATTTAAAATTAATATTTTGTGTTGCCTCATATTTGATATGTAACATGGCAAGATTATTTAGAATGATGTTGCTCATTGTTGATCTAAGTAATTTTTAATGAATCATAACTTACTGAAGATCCTCTCACACGAAGCAACTGATACGCAATTCATCATAAGTAACTTCTTTAGATCGAGCATAAGCTTTGGAAAAGAGGCTTTTTCCTAAAAAAAAATAGAAAAAAAGAAAAGAAAAAAAAGAGAGAGAGAGAAAATCTCATTCTACGATGAATTCCAAAACGTCACGATATGTCCAATCAGAAACTGTAACATCTGCAGCTTTTAAATGTCTTCTGAGCCTTGGAATTGAAACGTCTCCTTAGAAAAATTATACATGACTGTGCTTAAACTGACACACAATATTTTTTAGCGCAACGCAATCTGACTTTCAATAATCCCTACAAGAGAATGGCCCTGACTAAATTAACCTATACGTTTCACAAATCACTTACCTCACAAAAATCTGCGTTACTCAAACTACTGCATTACAGCGAGCGCCACTACTGCCAGCTAAATAAAAGATTCAAACTACTGAAGGCACTAACTACTGATAGGCATAGTTAGCAAAAGAAAGATTTTGATAAAGAACATATACCAGTCCATGATATCCAATATTACAAATTTACTGTTTCTGATGGACACACGTCCAGATCGCCCGCTCTCAAAATTCCACCAACTCTCTCCTCACATCCACCACTGCTGGCGGCTCACCTCCAACTGCCCAACTCTACAATAGCGAATATTACAACAATGCTACCCAGCCACAGACTGCACACAGCACAGCCAGTGATTTTCATACAGAGCGCTACGTGGCGTTACCAATATAAAAACCTAAACAGCCTACTTACAGAATCTCATAGAGCAATTCTCCCTTTGATAATTCATCATAAAAACCATCGAATTTTGAAACAGCTGATTTCAGAGCTCTTCGTTGTTGGCCAAAAACAAAGTATTTGGCACACAACCTCGAACAGTGAGCGACATGTGGAATTAACTTTATGTGGTTCGAAGTTCAATACTGAACCCGTCAAGACATTCCAACATATCCTTTTGATATTCTGCTCTCAGTGTGAGTACTGTATAGGGGGGAAGTGCACCAGCTATTCGTTTTTTACGACGAATTCTTCTTTCTATTGAAACGTCGTATTCCTCCGTTTTTTTCACAGCAAGAAGTATATGACCTCGGTTTTGTTCAGCATAAAGACGAAGTGCCTTTATTTTAATAACTAACGGATCAAGACTCAAGCCTTTACCTTACAGTGCAACCTGAGTACAGTTTACTTCTATCAGTACATCATTCCAAAAGTAAAGACAGCGAAGAAATGTGAAATTACATACAGCAGGCATAAGAGTTTGTGCAGCACCTATGGAGTTCAAATTTTCTTGTGGATTACATAATTCGCCATTTGCAGCGACAACTCCATCAAAATTTCCTGCAGTGCGTTTACTGCTGCATAATGAGCACTCAAGCGCGTCGTTGAGTCTTTTAATTGATACGTTGCTGTGTTCAACAAGAACATCCAAGCGGCTAGTAGAAGAAGGAAAGAATGTAAAACTGGTCTCTACCGTTACGAAAAACGTTTCACAAGATACATTTTGTGCAAAGGAATGCTGGCCACATAAATTAACTGAATGATCAGCATATCCAACAAAAACGGCTTTATTGTTTTTTGCTTTAGTAACAGCTTGTACTCCTCCTGATACGCCGCTCATAACAGCTGCGTTGTTATAACCTTGCGAACGAAACATCATAACATTTAAACCGTCATGTTCAAGCTTCTTAAGAATTTCGTCACTGAGATAAGCGGCTTTTTTCGTTTTAGAGGAAAAAATCCAAGGAATATTTGCCTTACTTCCATTTGTCTATTATCAGTTTTCACGAAACAAATCACTTCAGACATCTGATCAATACGTGAAATGTCAGTTGTGTTATCAAACATACTACCAAAACATTTATATGATCCGATTTCGTTGACAAGCTTGGATTTTACTTGGTTCGCTAAATCATTTACAAACTCATTCTGTACTTCCGGCGACGAATATGAACTTTTTGAGATTTACCAAGTTCCAAGTTCAAAGTGTGTTCTTTCAACACTAAATCATACTTCGAGAGTGGTTTCACTAGCTCTAAGAAACTGCCTATGTTTGTAGAGCCTTATCGTCTCCACGAAACGCTAGGTTTGGTTTTGTCAGGAACAAAGTTATATCCAATAACACTGACAAAGGCTGCTTCACTTCAGGTTTTCATTAATTGCAAGGTTGCGTCATCTACTGTTTTCTGCAATTTTAGTCTCATTTCCAAAGTTCTCCGCTTTTCAAAATTTTCCTGGTGTTCATTAGTAGTTTCATGGTCGGCCTCTTTAGGATTTACTATCCATCACTTTTTAAATCCAATCACAAATGTAGATATTGCATTAATACTTTTGGTGACAGCAAATAAACGAGGTTATTAGCTGTTGGAGAGTAATCCGTCCAAGAACACAGAATTTTTGCACCAGTAGGCATCACCTTGTGAATCCATTCCTTTGAAAGATACGGAACATCGCCTTTTGTTTTTGACCCATGCCAAATGGCTCTTCTCTGTTTTAGAAATGTTCACTTCTTTTTTTGTGATCGCAATGCGAATGGGTATGCTCCAATGCGAGACATCTCTCAAGTCCTGCAGTGATTTATTTATATTATTATAGTCTTTGATTGGTAATATCTTCAGCATTCTTTTCTGATTCGTCTTCTTCATGGGGTATCGTTTTATCTGTATTGTTGCTGCTGTCTTTTGAATATGAGCTGATGTTATCCAAATAATTGTTGATGAACGTTGCCTATCATCAGTTTTTGTAACAGATTTGAAGATGGCGCCAGACACGGTCCGAAGTGCATCAGTTTGAGTCTTTATTTATTCTATTAAGTCTTTGGTACATGTACCTAAAAGAAAGTGTTCTCAGTTAGTATAGCCGACCTCATATGTACGTTACTGTGTGAAACAAACATGATGAAAGGCACTGATAAACAAATACTGTTAAATGTTGTTTTTTAGTTTCGAAATTTAGCGCGGACTTAAATGCGAGATGCCTATAACAGTTTCCACAACGAAATTTTGTCTCGAAACCTGGCAGAAAACCCAAAGAGATTCTGGTCGTATGTGAAGTATGTTAGCGGCAAGAAACAATCAATGCCTTCTCTGCACGGTAGCAATGGAGATACTATCAAAGACAGTGCTGTCAAAGCAGAGTTACTAAACATAGCCTTCCGAAATGCCTTCACAAAAGAAAACGAAGTAAATATTCCAGAATTAGAATCGAGAACAGCTGCCAACACGAGCAACGTAGAAGTAAATATCCTCGGGGTACTGAAGCAACTTAAATCACTTAATAAAGTCAAGTCTTCTGGTCCAGACTGTATACCAATTAGGTTCGTTTCGGAGTATGTTGATGCATTAGCTCCATGCTTAATAATCATATACAACCGTTCGCTCGACGAAAGAACCGTACCCAAAGACTGGAAAGTTGCACAGGTCACACCAATATTCAAGAAAGGTAATAGGTGTAATCCACTAAACTACAGGCCCATATCGTTAACGTCGATATGCAGCAGGATTTTAGAACATATGTTGTGTTTGAACATTATGAATTACCTAGAAGGTTCAAATGGTTCAAATGGCTCTGAGCACTATAGGACTTAACATCTGTGGTCATCAGTCCCCTAGAACTTAGAACTACTTAAACCTAACTAACCTAAGGACATCACACACATCCATGCCCGAGGCAGGATTCGAACCTGCGACCGTAACGGTCACGCGGTTCCAGACTGAAGCGCCTAGAACCGCACGTCCACACCGGCCGGCTACCTAGAAGGAAACGGTCTATTGACACACAGTCAACATGGGTTTAGAAAACACCGTTCCTGTGAAACACAACTAGCTCTTTATTCACATGAAGTGCTGAGTGCTATTGACAAGGGATTTCAGATCGATTCCGTATTCCTGGATTTCCGGAAGGCTTTTGACACTGTACCACACAAGCGGCTCGTAGTGAAATTGCGTGCTTATGGATGATCGTCTCAGTTATGTGACTGGATTTGCGATTTCCTGTCAGAGAGGTCACAGTTCGTAGTAATTGACGGAAAGTCATTGAGTAAAACAGAAGTGATTTCAGGCGTTCCTCAAGGTAGTGTTATGGGCCCTTTGCTGTTCATTATCTATATTAATGATTTTGGAGACAACCTGAGCAGCCGTCTTCGGTTGTTTGCAGATGACGCTGTCGTTTATCGAGTAATAAAGTCATCAGAAGACCAAGACAAATTGCACAACGATTTAGAAAAGATATCTGAATGGTGCGAAAAGTGGCAATTGACCCTAAATAACGAAAAGTGTGAGGTCATCCACATGAGTGCTAAAAGGAGCTCGTTAAACTTCGGTTACATGATAAATCAGTCTAATCTAAAAGCCGTAAATTCAACTAAATACCCAGGTATTACAATTACGAACAACTTAAATTGGAAGGAACACATAGAAAATGTTGTGGGGAAGGCTAACCAAAGACTGCGTTTTACTGACAGGACACTTAGAAAATGTAACAGATCTACTAAGGAGGCTGCCTACACTACGCTTGTCCGTCCTCTTTTAGAATACTGCTGCGCGGTATGGGATTCTTACGAGATAGGACTGATGGAGTACATCGAAAAAGTTCATAGAAAGGCAGCATGTTTTGTACTATTGCAAAATATGGGAGACAGTGTCACAGATATGATACAGGATTTGGGCTGGACATCATTAAAAGAAAGGCGTTTTTCGTTGTGACGTAATCTTCTCATGAAATTCCAGTCACCAACGTTTTCCTCCGAATGCGAAAATATTTTGTTGACACCGACCTACATAGGGAGAAACGATCACCAAGGTAAAATAAGGGAAATCAGAGCTCGTACGCAAAGATATAGGTGTTCATTTTTTTCTGCGCGCTAAACGAGATTTGAATAATAGAGAATTGTGAAGGTGGTTCGATGAACCCTCTGCCAGATTTGTGATTTGCAGAGTATCCATGTAGATGTAGATGAAGTATTAGCGTGGTACGTCATTAATGTTTACTAACTGGTACACAATGACCTCTCCTGAGAGCTACATGTCTGCTACTGTACAATATACGTACCTTCCGTTTGCACGCATTTAAATTTAATACGTATGTACTTAGAAATTTCATTTTAACATTAATCTGACTTCTACATTTATTTTATCATCCCCATTTAAAAACTTATAAACGAGATCCTACTGTATGCGGTTCGACTGTCCCCATAAAGTAGCTTTCTGAACACCCATACTTCCTAATTAGTTCGATAATCGAAGCTCTACTTTACTTAGTCCAGCTTATTTCCACAGAATAAAATGAAATATTCCTTGCTATACGTGTTTGCAACGTGTAACATTACATACTAAAAATAATACGGTAATGTTACAACCAGTTCCGGTTGGCATAACTCACCCATTTTCTAAAGCTACACGAGATGATTTATGTTTGTCCTTGAGTAGTATACATAAACCTTAGTAGAAGTGCTACTGTCAGCACGAACAAGCCGATCGCACTATGGTTAATTGACAAGTGTTACTATCACTTCTGTTATGACCTGTGTATGTGACATGCTGCCCAAACACCGATATGTCAGAAATATTTCTGATGCAACTTTTGAAAGTAGGTAGCTTATGCTAACGGAAACCAGAGAAAAATGAATTCCTTTCCTAACACAAATGGTGGCTGTATTTGTCAGCCTGAATTATATCACGGTTCCCGAAGCGACGGCAACCACAATACTGATATACTTTGTTACAAATTATTAAACAGTCGTCCGCAGCTCGTGGTCGTGCGGTAGCGTTCTCGCTTCCCACGCCCGGGTTCCCGGGTTCGATTCCCGGCGGGGTGAGGGATTTTTCTCTGCCTCGTGATGACTGGGTGTTGTGTGATGTCCTTAAGTCAGTTAGGTTTAAGTAGTTCTAAGTTCTAGGGGACTGATGACCATAGATGTTAAGTCCCATAGTGCTCAGAGCCAGCCATTAAACAGTCCTATCAATTTACCTAGGTTTTCGCGACTTATAAAATATTTTTCAGCTCTTTTTTAACACACTATCGAAATGACAATGATTCACTTCTAGTCAGTCAGAGTTCACAACACGAAAGAAACGAGAAAGTTGAGAGAACCCCGATCGAGCCGCAGCCATGGAAATAAAAACAACAGAAAGCGAGTTCAGAGCCGTTTGTTCAGTCCATAGTGAGTTCCGTAGAAGTCGGTGTACTTCGTACCTTCTGTCACAGCTGCCAATCCGAGCGATCTGTTGTTTGATACGGGGCACGGTTATTGGAGTGCATTCCAGCAGTGGCGGCCGGTGGTATTTGAAGTTCGGTGTTGCACCGAAGATTCAAGGTTACATTGTTGAGATGCTTACAATGGAGAAAATTCCATATCTCAGGGCCTGGGTTCCCGACGTCAGATATTCAAGACGAAAAAACCATAAAATGCAGTTATGCAGATGAGAAGACATTTCCTCCGATTTTTTTACCCCATACGAATGGCTCTGAGCACTATGGGACTTAACATCTGAGGTCATCAGTCCCCTAGACTTAGAACTACATAAACCTAACTAACCTAAGGACATCACACACATCCATGCCCGAGGCAGGATTTGAACCTGCGACCTTAGCAGCATTGCGGTTCCGGACTCAAGCGGATAGAACCGCTATGCCACACCGGACGACCCCAGACGGATGCCATAGGATGGCAAGCCCCTAGAGTTTTCTTCGAGCCCAGCTGCGTTTTTGAGTCCGTTGCGTTGGACGGCCGAAGGTAACTGGTACCGTTGGAACGGTTTTACTTAACTGATGTTGTGTTTAACCTTTAAATCTGAAAGGGGGTGGAAGGTCTGACCCAATAAAGTGAAAATTTCAATTTCAATGGGTTTATTAACTCCCCCTAAACGATCTCACATGAATTTTAACAGGCGCCACTCGGGCAAGATTTTTTAAGGGACAGTACATGAAATCATAAGCAAGTTAATAAAACATTTCCCATAGACATTGAGGATAGCTAGTCAGGCAATACATTTTAGAAACTAATTACATAAAATCATAACCAAATTAACAAATTAGTAGCCCACAATCTCCCACCAAAATCGACAAAGACCAGTAGGGCAGAATTTAACCATAACTTTAACAAAACAACTCTAGTTAAGACACGCCTGGTCAATCTTGCGGAGCGAGATACGAAATTATTCGAATGCCCATGGAAAAATGGAAATGTCGTGTGGCTAGGGCCTCCCGTCGGGTAGACCTTTCGCCTGGTGCAGGTCTTTCGATTTGACGCCACTTCGGCGACCTGCGCGTCGATGGGGATGAAATGATGATGATTAGGACAACACAACACCCAGTCCCTGAGCGGAGAAAATCTCCGACCCAGCCGGGAATCGAACCCGGGCCCTTAGGATTGACAGTCTGTCACGCTGACCACTTTTTTTTTTTTTTTTTTTTTTTTTTTTTTTTTTTTTTTTTTGTATGTGACGCTGACCACTTTTTTTTTATATATAAGAAATTAATTTTTTTTACAAACACTAAATGAAATGCATCCTCTGCAAAAACAAAAAAAATTAAAAATCATTGTAAAACAAATCACAATGTAAAGGAACAGGGATACAGGGATGTTATTTTTATGTATTTATTTATTTTTCATAAAGATCACTCTGTTAAAAGGAACATGTAGAGCATTTCATGGTATAGTTTGTGCATTATATATGGAGCGGTGAGAGAAACGTGAGGTTCGTTATCAGCTGTCAAATGTGCACACCGACTGCACCCGGCACCTCCCAACTGCGTGGGGGGTCGAGGAAGACTGCCTGAAGATAGTTGGCAAAGGTTTTCCGATAGTGTGACCATCTATGAACCTCATTGTGGGCTTGCTGCAAGAAATACCAAAAGTCGAGTCGCGACTTGGCAGCATCCCCATAGAGGTACGCGATCGTCCAACCTTTGACCCAGATGATCGAGTGTGATTTAGTCGCCGGAAAGTAGTCACTCTCCGGATGTAAGAAGGAAGCAGGTGTAATATGTTGCGGGGTCACACGGAGGTAGCAAGCCACCATCTGTCTTCCTAGGAGCCATACCTCCTCCACCGCGATACAAGTTAAGCGGTGATGGTCGTCATCCACTTGGCGACATTTCGGGCATAGTGGAGTGTCCACTAGTCCAATTGCATGGAGTCGTTGGTTGGTGTTGAGCTTTCCACAGGTGACAGAGAACCACAGTGCCCGAACGAAGGTAGGAAGGAATTTTTGGTGCACATGTCTCCAAATCTTCGGCCAATGCAACTTGGGGTGTTTGAGTTCAATGACATTACGACTTATCCGTCGTAGCAGCCAAACATAAAAATCCTTCACGCATCGTGGTCTCGTGCGCGGAAGCTCGTCTCTGATATAACTAAGTTCCACGATAAATGTTGATACATGCGCAAAATGTGACGTAATGTTGCCCACCGCCACCGGAGGTGTGAGGGACGCTGGAACTAGGAGATCCAGTAGGCGGGATGTAAGGGAATCACGCCCGCTACGCCATTGCTTGTACATCGTAGCTAGAAGGAGCGCCGTCGCTCGGCAGTGAACATTTGTAAGTCCGAGTCCCCCCTTGTCCGTAGGGAGCGTGAGCGTTGCGTATCGCACCTTGAGGGGCGATCCAATCATCACAAAATAGCCTAGTGCTGATTGAAGTCGACGTCCGAGCGTGAGTGGTAGGGGCAGGATCTGCGAAATATGCACCATTCGAGAAACCACATACGTGTTCAGATATTCGACTCGCTGCAAAGGATCAAGGCGCCGTAGGAGATGTTGTCGGACCATGGTACGTGTTGTCTGTAAAATACGTCGGTAGTTAACTGCCGCAGTATGTTTTACAGATGAGGTAAAGTCTATGCCGAGATAGCGGAATCGTTGCACATAAGGAAACGGACTGATTTCTTCCGGCGTAAGGCCCCTTCCAACCGGCATTGCTGCCGATTTGTTCATGTTCACTGCACTACCCGCCGTCACACTGTGGTCCAACAACAGTTCAAGGACCGTCTTCACCTCTTCCTCAGAACGAACGAGCAGCAGGAGGTCGTCCGCATAGGCACGACATTTGAAGGTGTAGCCCCGCAGTTCCATCCCAGAAAGAGAATTTGTTAGCCTCCCAATTAATGGTTCCAACGCTATCGCGAACAGCAGCATCGAAAGAGGGCAGCCCTGGCGAATGGATCGTCGAATTTGAATGGGCCCTGCTATACGCCCATTAACCTGTACCAAGGATTGTGCGCCCCCATAAATCCTTCTAATGAGACCAGTAAAACGGTCTGGAAATCCCATTTGTTCCAGTACAGCGTACAGATAGTTGTGGCGCACCTTATCAAAAGCACTGTCAAAATCAACCGCCACCATCGCCGCTTTAAGCCGGCACTCCTCCGCTAGCGCTATCACATCACGGCATTCGGCAGTAGCTGTTTGCACATTCACCGATCCACCCGGTGTCGTCTGTTCTGGAGAGAGAACGCTACGAATTAACATACGACAACGGGACGCTAGCAACCGTGCAAAGATCTTATAGTCGGCATTAAGCAGGGTGATGGGGCGATAATGTGCGACCGTAATTCCTGGCTTCGGTTTATGTACTGGCACCAAGAGGCCTTCCATAAAAGCCGGTGGAATAGGCGCATCGGAATTTAACATCTCGTTGTACATTTCCGTCCATCGCGGTGCCATTTCGTTGCGAAATTCTCGATAAAATTCAGCAGGAAGTCCATCAATGCCTGGGGACCGATTCAACGCACCCTTTGCGATCGCATCATGTACTTCCTCACAGCTAATGGCTTCCAGTAAGGTTCCCGCGGCTTCCACCGTCAGTGTACGGGAGACGTACGTGGCTATACGGTCGAGGTCATCGACAGGGGCTGCTTCTTCCCGATAGATGTGTTGGTAATGGTCGACGAATGCAGAGACAATGTCCGCTTGACGCGTCACTCTTCGGTCTTCGCGGGTAATTAATTCCTGTACCAAAACGCGTCGTCGGTGTTTTCGTTCATTCACGACGTGGTGCATGGAAGGAATCTCGTGCATTATCGTATCGTGACATCTGGCGCGCACCATGGTTCCCTGAAGATGTTTCCGAGCTAAAGCCACTAGTTTAGCTTTTATCCTTTTGCGTTCGATCCAGACGTCCTGTCCCGGTGGACCATCGTCCAGGTGGCGCAGTGCAGCAAAATAAAAGTCGGTCGTACGGCGGCGCCATTCTGCCATCTCCCTGCTATATGAGATGAACGTACGGCGAAGCGCCGGTTTAGCACAAGTCAGCCACCAATCAAGCTTCGTCGCATACCTTCCAACCCTTCGCTCGCACATCGTCCATGTCTCAAGGATCCGGTGACGGCATTCAGGATCATGTAGATGTTGAATGTTTAATTTCCACGGGGCCTTACTGTTCCACACCTCTCTACGGGGAAGAAGCACCGTACAGATGTAAGCGCTGTGATCTGAAAATGCCAATGGCCAGCGTTCCGCGTCCTGGACATCATTTGCATGAGCCCGCGAGATATAAATGCGATCTAACCTGCTCGCCGAATGACTGGTCACATAGGTGTATCCTGGTGCATCTCCATGTCGTAATTCCCACGTGTCACTAAGTACAAGGTCGTTGATAACGATTCGCAACTCCTGGCTGATGTTTGCTTGCGGCCATTGGTCTTTCTGACTGAGAACACAGTTGAAATCTCCACCAATTATTACACATTCATAACGTCCATGGAAAAGTGGGGCAATGTCTTCTGCGTAAAATCGTGCCCTTTCCCGCCGCCGATTGTTTCCCGACGGTGCATAAAGATTGATGATGTCCCAAACGTCGTGAAAGCCATTCCCCTGGCCGACGGAAGGTAACACACGTTTTCCACTGGGAAGCCATCTCGCACGTAAACTGCCACCCCACTCCCATTGTGATCTCCATGTGACGAATAGGATTGGTAGCCTGCGATGTATGGGAGTGCAGCTATGTGGACTTCCTGCAGCAAAGCAATATCCACATCAGATGCCCAAATCGTTTCCTTCAGTAGGTGTATTTTGGCCGGTGAACGCACGTCATTTATATTTAATGTCGCAATACGGTTCGCATGGCGTTGAATCCCACTCTGTCGACGCGCAAAAACATCTCCCTGCATCGGCGCTGGGGGCTGAGTTAGAAGACGTCCTCTCGCCCCTCTCCCTTCACCTTCAGCAATTATTAGGCTGTCTTTGGGAGTGCCGGCTGCCTCTGTATGACGTCCGGCGCCTCCTCAATATCGTCATACCACATCTTTGCAGGCAGTGATATATTCGTGTCCATTGCCACATCATCTGCGTCTGGAGCGCCAACTGGTTGTGCTTCCTCTTCAGCATCACCACGTCCCGGTACCGGCAATGTGACAGACCGCTGCGGGTCTGATTGAACAGTTTCCATTGCCTCATCCTGTTTCGTAGAGGCTGTTGTGTCGTCTTGGTCCACAGGCACATCGTCGTCGGGGCAAGGGGAGTCATCCCCAGGAGATGTCGTGCGACGACGCCGTTTCCTCCTTTTCGGGGAACGTTGTTTGCGTGATCTTCCTTCCGTGTCCTCAGATTGTAAGGAATCACGGCTGCCCGACAGAAAAGCATCCGTAGGAACAGGAAGTGTTTCGAGTCCCATCGTTGTACTCGGCGGGAGTTCGGTCGAAACTGATGCTGTCGTCTCAGAGTGCGTTCCAGACGGAACAGCATCCGTAGTGGCTGGAACTGCTTCGTTTACTATCAGTGTGCTTGGTGGGAGTTCGGTCGCATCTGATATTGTCGCCGTAGAGTGTAAGCTCGATGGAGCAGCATCCTCTGTCATCCCGACGTCTGCTACAAGGTTTCGGAGAGTGCCATCTTGATCTTCCACCGGGGCTGTGTCCTTTCGGTCATCAGCGGACGCAGTGAGGGCCTTGGCATAGGTGATCGGTAGTACTGTCATCGCTGGCGACGGCTCCCGCACAACTGAAGGCAGTTGCGTAATCCGCCGTTGCATACAGTTCGACCTGAGGTGTCCCTCCTGGCCACAGCCAGAACATGTACGTGGTTGACCATCGTAAATCACCACCGCCCGACAACCACCAGTTGTCAGATAGGACGGTACATGTTTCTGAAGATCAATAGTGATCTGTCGCACTCCGTTAAGAACAGGGTACGTGGCGAATTGTGTCCAGCGTTCTGCTGTGTGACCATGTACCGTGCCGTATGGCTTAAAAGCCTCGATAACTTCGTCAGCCGGGAGCTCAAATGGCAGCTCAAACACACGTATTGTCCGTACACCCAGACCAGCATGTTCTACAGTTACCGTGCCGACATTCCCGTCACTATGGCAAAATCGGAGACCTGCTTTTGTCGCCTGTAGAATTCTCTCACACGCCGCGTCATTTACCATCTTAACATACACCGTGGGACTAACGATGGACAGGTGAATTCCAACAATATCGTTTGGCGGTATCTTGACGTCCTCTCGAATGAATCGTTCCACTGCTAAAGCCTTTGGTCGTTCGTAGTCTTTGCAGAAATTGAACCGTAATGTAGTTTTCCTGTACTTGTTCGCCATGATCGTTGTTACTAGCTCGCGCGCAGACTAAGTCCACAAGTAAACAAACACTCGCACGCGCCGCACAGGCGGAAGTATCGGACCTCCGCTTCGCACGGCCGCTAGCGCCGAACTGCCCTTTTGAAAAAATGTGGAACGCTTCACGATTTTGCGTGTCATCCTTGCGCAGGGGCCATGCTAATCTTCTCTGTATCGTTCCAATTTTAGTATATGTACCGCCGAAGCGAGTACGATGAAATGATGATGATTAGGACAACACAACACCCAGTCCCTGAGCGGAGAAAATCTCCGACCCAGCCGGGAATCGAACCCGGGCCCTTAGGATTAACAGTCTGTCACGCTGACCACTCAGCTACCGGGGCGGACTTTCGAATGCCCATTAACTTGTAAGATGGACCTTTAGGCCATAGAATGTTACAACTTTGTACAATGATAATTGTACAACAACACAAGCAAGGTCCAAGCTTGTAAGGCCGAAGTTTAACCACGAACGGTGGAACCGACTGAGAGAAATAATACTTAACTTCGAACCAAGACGCGGCTCCGTTTGCAACCCCACGCCGAGTAGACCACCAAAACGTGAGCCAAGCAAACGCTACCGAAGAGGAACACACGAGCTCAGGCGAAGTCCACCGGCCGTAAGCCAAACTTGTAATCTAAAGGGAAGCCCTGTGCTTCGGTTGCCCACTGCCTCAGCTCACTGAAACACAGATCACACCCGACAACAGGAAGCAGAAAAACTTTTCTTAACTTTAATATTTAAGATTGACCAGTAAATTACTCTATAAAATCAAGGCTAAACAACAACTAATTTCACTCACAATTGCTTCCTTTAAGAGGAACGGTAATTAATAAACAGACACTAAGAGTGGGAAATGAACTGGCTCAGGAAAACCGGCACTCACTAGAACTTAATGACACATATTTGGAAATACATCAACATTATGTGGAAACAGCACACGCTTAGTAAGAGGCTTCAAATGACTTCGAACAAAACATACCACACGTCTTGCAACTTCTTACTGTACCAAGAGCGATCACGATGACAGTTAACTAAGCGCTCTTAGTAAATAGCGTACTTAACTTGGTGTCTTGATGCTGGGGCGATTTTACGAAGATGTCAAACCATCACTTCGCAAGACCACAACAGCGTGTCCCTCCAAGGAAGGGGTCATATCCACAGCTCACGAGGTTTGCGGAGAATGCACAGCGCCGACCAACTCCAGCCGACGCTAGTAGAATCACGTGACAACCGCCGTCTGGCCTCAGGCACGCCGTCTTCAAATCTGTCGGCCAGCCAATGGCTGACTCGCGCACCGCCACGTAACGTTCTCAAAGCGTTGTGTCCTCTCTCCTACTCGCGGTCGGCACACCCTTATATCTCGAGCCGGCCCAAGCCCAAAGACAAACCTCTGCAAAACCAATCGTACTCATGCCAGAGATACTACTAGCGCCAGTCCCGCGCTGAAGAGCCAGAGAAATTGGTACACATGCAAAATATCTTGTAGGGCCCCAGCGAGCAAGCAGAAATGCCGCAACACGACGTGGCATGGACTCGACTAACGCCTGAAGTAGTGCTGGAGGGAACTGACTCCATGAATCCTGCAGGGCCGTCCATAAATCCCTAAGAGTACGAGAGGGTTGAGATCTCTCCTGAAAAGCACGTTGCAAGGCATCCCAAATGTGCTCAATAATGTTCATGTCTGGGGAGTTTGGTGGGCAGCGAAAGTGTTTTAACTCAGAAGAGTGTTCCTGGAGCCATTCTGTAGCAATTCTGGGGGTGTGGGGTGTCGCATTGTCCTGCTGGAATTGCCCAAGTCCATCGGAATGCACAACGGACATAAATGGAAGCAGGTGGTGATAGAGTATGCTTACGTGTCACCTGTTGTATCGAGGCGTATTCGGGGTTCCATATCACTCCAACTGCACACGCCTCACACCATTACACAGCCTCTACCACCTTCAACAGTCCCCTGCTGCCATGCAGGGTCCATGGATTTATGAGGTTGTCTCAATACCCGTAGACGTTCATCCGCTCAATACAATTTGAAATGAGACTCGTCCGACCAGGCAACATGTTTCCAATCATCAACAGTCCAATGTCAGTGTTGACGGGCCTATGCGAGGCGTAAAGCTTTGTGTCGTGCAGTCATCACTTGTTGATGGCTCAGCATTCAAATCTGCAGCAACTTGCGGAAGGGTTGCACTTCTGTCACGTTAAAAGATTCTCTGCAGTCGTCGTTTGTCCTGTTCTTTCAGGATCGTTTTCCGGCCGCAGCGATGTCGGAGATTTGATGTTTTACCGGATTCCTGACATTCACGGTGCACTCGTGAAATGGTCATACGCGAAAATCCCCACTTCATTTCTACCTCGGAGATGCTGTGCCCAATCTCTCGTGCGCCGACTAGAGCACCATATTTAAACTTACTTAAATCTTAATTACCTGCCATTACAGCAGCA